>NC_135561.1:9088731-9326231 GCF_964340395.1 Glandiceps talaboti
ATACAGTATTATCACACTCAATTCTGCAGCCCTGTAATAGTCTGAATGTACATGTACTGTATTCTGTATGAATGCTCTGTAACACCGCATGACTATATTCTGCAGCCCTGTAATACAGTGTGAATGTACTCTATTCTACAGCCCTGTAACACCGCATGATTATATTCTGCAGCCCTGTAACACGTTGTGAATGTACTCTATATTGCAGCCTTGTAATACAGTGTGACTGTACACTATTCTGTAGCCTTTTAGCACGGTATGAGTGTATTATTTTCCGTAGCTCTGTAATATGGTTACACTTTGACGATTCTTCGCTGCGGGCGCTCCACATTGCTGTCGTAATCAATGGCGAAGCTGATTTTATTTTACTTGCATTTGGTTATGCTTCGCCTTAGGGGACCCAGAGGATGCAGAATTGGGAGGTAATAACTTTGTTGGGTCCCTAAGCATAAAGAAATGCAGCTAAAATAAAATCGTCCTCTCCTTTCTTCCTGTGTGAGCGAAAACAATGTGCAATGACGAATCTTACGTATTTGAGCGATGTGCTTGTAATTCTACAGTTCCTTAACGCAATATGACAGCACACTGCAGCACTTTTACACACAATAAATACAGATTTACATACTAAATATATCTTTGACATTTAAAATGTTGAAAAATGAATGCCTGAAAGCATAGCAGCTAAATTAAGCAATGCCATGTGTACTTGGTACAGTATGTGTAGACATATACTGGTCAACATAGTGACGTCATCTCTTCTTTATATATACTACAGCACTACACATATCTGGGAGACTACCCACATGGTGTACCCACCTATTACGACTTGTTACCAAAGAGATTGAAGGATATGGGCTATGCAACGTACGGAGTAGGAAAGTGAGTATATCGAAAGCCAATATCGCTTTTACTTTATTTAAAAGACTATATTAATGACAACATGTATTTAATAAATACACGGAAAGAAAAAAAAACTGCAGAAACCCAGTAATGTGTACATGTGGTACTCTATTTGAATGTATGTTACACGACCATTAACCATGTAAGCATTCCGTTCAGAAACTGTATTTCATTGTATGTGTGGATATTTAACGGTACCTGGTGTGAGGTTACAATGAAAGAATAATTTTTTGGACGAATTTCATCTTTCAGACTTTTTCTTACATGTGAGTGAATGAGTACAGCACGTATTTGCGAGTTTTCCAACTTTGATATTGCTGTTATTAGTATGTATGGTACGCTGTGACGGGGCGCCCTCACTCATTTGTCAATCCCTTTCAAGTCAGTGTGTGTGTGTGTGTGTGTGTGTGTGTGTGTGTGTGTGTGTGTGTGTGTGTGTGTGTGTGAGGGGGGGGGGGCACACGACGTATCTTACAGTCTATGTTGTTGCTGGAATATCTTAGAAATACAGAATTTGTTGCACGTTTTGAAAACTTACGAATACGTTAGTTAATAAGTTGCTATGTCTGCAAAGAAAGACTTGTTTTTACTATGTCTCGTTGAAACGACAAATAAAATGATAACACAAACTTGTGAATGTAAGACTACTTTGATTTATTTTTATAAGTATAAAAAACACACATACATGTAACTAGTTGCCAACATTAAAACATATATCTATTATCTCTATCTCTTCATTCCTAGGTGGCATATGGGATTCTGTAATAGTTCGTTCATGCCTACAAACCGTGGTTTCGATCATTTCTTTGGATTTTTAAATGGCGGTGTGTTGTTCTACGAACATACAAATAGCGAGAAGGGTGAGTTAAGACGTCAAGCCTCGATATTTGTTGTTGAACTAATCTCCTTGTTTTCACGTGAACCATTAGTCTAAGAACGTTTTCCTATAGTTTAATTCGGTGGTGACGTCACGGTGTTCACTAATCTCTTGATATGAGCCATATTATTTAAAAGCCAGCATTTGAATCCCTAGACTCTCTCACAGTCCTCGGAGCGTTGCACAGTTAAAACTTGGGTTGTTTTGTATGTACCGATATCTACCGCATGTGTGCCCTCATCGATCACATAGGGCTAACCATTCGTCTACAGTCGTCTACCACAGCAATAGAAAAACGTTGGTCCACACATATACGCTATGGTCGATGGTCCACAACAAAAGAATAACACTGTGTAATCCCCATGATCCCTTTAATAACATAGCGCTAATGCTAGAACCTGGGATTAAGTAGTATATTTTTCATTTATATTTCAGGGCCTGGGTACCCCGGTAAGTATCTTGGCATAGACCTGCATGATGATCTTGAACCCGCTAGCGGAGAAGGTATTGATGACGTTTACACCTCGGTTAGTGTCGTAGTTCAAACTCTCTTTCTTGTTAGTGATTTAAGATCCGATAACAAACAGTAGGTTAAAATCTGGAACAGAACACTGTTCCCCTCAATTAGCTGCACAGTAAATATTATTTTAAAACAAATCTAGTATTGGTTAACTGAGGATACATTGTCATGAACAAATTCCTCTCGACAAAACTAAGTTTATGTTGACGTCGGAGCTGAACGAATGAAATGCCATGATATACAACAACTTTGAACAGCTGTGAAACACATTCTAAAAGCTAATTTTTCAGTCGTTTTCAAACAAATGAAATGTTGAATTTGTTATATATAAAATAAGGAAAGAAAATTGACACATGTAGGAATTGAACCCACGTCCCCATAACACCAGAACACCAGTCAGGGTGCTCTAACCAGCAGAGCTAACGTGCAAACTGGTAGATAACGTGAATTTATCCTGATGTGTACCAATGAAATGTGTTTAAAAATGTGAAGCTTGGAAATGAACAGCCGAAATTTAATAATGCGTAACTCAGTTGTTCAGGGGCATAAGAAACATGTAAAACATAAAAACTCACTTTCTGTTCATATATCCCGGGCTGGTGTTTTAAGTGACAAGTATATACATTGTAGTAGCAAACGTGTATATTTTTGAAATTAGGATTTGTTTGAGGATAAGATGAAGCAGTATATACGAGGTCATGATCCATCGGTTCCAATGTATCTATATGTGGCGTACCAACAACCTCATGGACCCAGAGTAGTGAGTACACAGCTTCCAGTTCTCTAATTTTATACGTAATATTGACGTTTTCATAAACTGTACTCACATTTCTCACCATTCCACAAGATTGTGTTTGTGTGTGTGAGGGAGAGAGAGAGAGAGAGAGAGAGCAGACAGAGAGAGAGAGAGAGAGAGAGAGAGAGACAGACAGACAGACAGACAGACAGACAGACAGACAGACAGACAGACAGACAGACAGACAGACAGACAGAGTGAGAGAGAGCAGACAGAGAGAGACAGAGAGAGACAGACAGACAGACAGACAGAGAGAGAGAGACAGAGACAGACAGACAGAGAGAGAGAGAGAGAGAGAGAGAGAGAGAGAGAGAGAAAGTACCATTGCCACCCCTGTGGTTACAGTAAAATTACGGATCGTCACAAGATGAGAATTGCAAAATACACTTTATTTAATATATCTTTTCGACATGCTGAAGTGGCGGGTAGAGAGAGAGAGAGAGAGAGAGAGAGAGAGAGAGAGAGAGAGAGAGAGACAGACAGACAGACAGACAGACAGACAGACAGACAGACAGACAGACAGACAGACAGACAGACAGACAGACAGACAGACAGACAGACAGACAGACAGACAGAGTGAGACAGAGAGAGAGCAGAGAGAGAGCAGACAGAGAGAGACAGAGAGAGAGAGAGAGAGAGAGAGAGAGAGAGAGAGAGAGAGAGAGAGAGAGAGAGAGAGAGAGAGAGAGAGAGAGAGAGAGAGAGAGAGAGAGAAAGTACCATTGCCACCCCTGTGGTTACAGTAAAATTACGGATCGTCACAAGATGAGAATTGTAATAAGCTGTTCTCATTTGAAAACACAGGTGCCAGGTCAATGGAGTGAGTTGTATCCACATATTCAAAATGAACATCGAAGAATAACCTCAGGTAAAGACATAAATTAGGATTTTTAATATTAATATTTATTCTCTGTCCGTAATTTACATTGTGAGTGTACTGAAGGGAAACCAAACCACAATTGAAGTGTGTGTTTTAAACAAGATTCAACATTTCAAGGGGATTCAAAGTACAAAACATACTGGCTTAAAAATGTGCAAACAAAGATAGCACAGTGGCTATGTTGGTCATGATAATACCACAGCAGTAACTGAGGTGCAACCAGCTGTGAGCATACGAAGATATATTTTTATTGTGTTTTTATAATATGAGACTGTTGGTAGCGAAGTTTTAAAGAAAATATCACAATTTTGCAAAAAAAAACATATTCCAGATACAAAACAAATGTCGGCAAAGTTGTGTTCAAACAACAATTTTCAGCAAACAGCAATGGAGTAAATTACTCTGATGTATGTCTTACAGGTCAACTTAGCCTTATGGATGAGATGGCAGGCAATGTCTTTAATGAGCTGAAGCGTGCTGGGATGTACGACGACTCACTGATAATCTTCCATGCCGATGTAAGTATCGATAACTTAAGAGAGAGACTCATTCAATGAAAAGTCCAGTCAGACTTATTTCTACCTTTAGTATACTTGTATTGATTACTGCTATCAACTTAAAGGAAAAGTCCAATCAGACTTATTTCTACCTTTTTATAACACTAGTATTGATTACTGCTATCAACATAAAGGAAAAGTCCAGTCAGACTTATTTCTACCTTTAGTACACTTGTATTGATCACTGCATGGTATCAACTTAAAGGAAAAGTCTAGTCAGACTTATTTCTACCCTTTAGTACACCTGTATTGATTACTACTATCAACTTTAAGGAAAAGTCCAGTCAGAGGTATACTTCTATTAAATACTGCTATCAGCTTAAATATGATTTTGGATGCTAAAATAGCACCCCCGGTCGGTAACTTATCCAACTTTTAAATGTGTTCTACTATTGTTGGGATTTCTATTCTCGATAAAAAGCCATCTGATTAAACACGGATCCCTAAAACATGACCTGGTCACAACTTTACGACTAGTAATTTACTAAATTGACATTTAATATGTATAAGAACAAATTACTTATCTCCCCTTTGCATTTTTTTTGTAAGAAAGTAACTGTTTGAAAACGTCATTAGTTAATTTCGTTCGTTTGTTCTTTCGTTCATTCCTTCATTCACTCTTTGTTTCAGAATGGTGGACATGTCAATTCAGGGGCAAGTAACTGGCCTTTTAGGGGAAACAAGGGAACCTTTTTTGAAGGTGGTATCAAAGGAGTAGGGTTTATCGCTGGTAATGGCATCGAGAAAACTGGATACACTCATGATGGGTAATATATTCAATATTTCCTCTAGATGTATTTACCTCGCTAAGATCGTCAACAATGAAAGAGAAAACTTGTTATCTTTGTTGTAGAGTAGAAGATCATCATTCCTTTTCAGTTCAAAACCAATAATTATTCATTTAAGTTAGGGTGACCAATTCTTCTTCTTTTTTTCTCATTACTTCTTCATAGCAACTGTGGATCAGTCGGTTGATTAAAAAGAAAGTTTAAAAAAAGTATAGTCTGCTATGAATGCTTATATGTATCATTACCATTCATCCTTACCATCATTAACGAGTCTATCACTTCTGCTACCATTCCATCCATCTCCAAATCTGCTCATGAAAGATGTGCTTTGTTCGTGATGAACAAACGTCATCACCGCCGCCAAGACTGTAGGTGACGTCAACAATCCAGGCACTTGCTTATTCCTGCCAGAGAGGACACTGTTTCTCAAAGTGTTAGAGGCGGGCGAAATTGTTTTGTTTAATTTTTATGTTGGAGCTGAAAATTTGGGTCAGTCGGGTAATGGAAAACAAATTTGAGGTGTTGAGAAGTTTGGAAATGAGTTTTATGCAGCCATCAGTTTGTTTTCAATTACAATACAAAACCTCTGAGACAAACATATCACAGCACCTACACAACTGTTTGATGTATGTTAGCTGTATTATATCATTTTACCATTAGAATGTTGAATATTTATATATTACCAGATTGTTTCATATTACTGATATGTTACCAACTATAGTAGAAGGTGTACTTGGTGGTACAGTTGAGGGTAAGTATCGCATAATTTTTAGATCAATTTAGTATAGCGATGAAGGTTTTCCCGTTCTCCCACAATGCATCGCGCCATGGGGGTCGTACGGTGTTCTGGGGTATTCAGTATGTGTTGCTATGACAGCAAATAAACAATACACTGTCAAAATGGCGTATAACAATAATAATAAAATGTCGTCTGCCAAGATGTTGTTAGCCAATGGGATTGTAGTACGTAATACGGTCCCTACCAGTACCTAGACTAAAGATGTTATCGGCACTGTGAGATCTGACTGCCACAATCCACGCATTACGCCGTTATTTTGGTGTTGTCGGCATTTTCATCCATCACCACAGAGTTTCCTAAACACACATTGGAACTCAACAGGAGTCGTTTTTCCCCATAATTTTGAAAAACAAAAACAAAGAATAACTGATAAAGCAACTTCTGATCACAGGCAGACTTCTAAAAACCTTTCTTGGAAATCATTATTTTTGTATTTTCAAACGTATATTAGGAGATCTCGATGGAATGAATGTCTGGGACAGTTTTTCGAAGGGTGAACCATCACCACGGAGGGAAATGTTGATAACGGTTGATCAAGACCTTTCCCATCTTAGTGGCACACTCGGATGTAATGTAACCGCTATAAGGTGTGTATATTTAACTGTGTCATTAAAACACGATGTATGATACTATGAATTCATAAAATGTACGAGAAAGAATGTAGAAGGTAATGTCAAAATCATCACGCATTAAGGTTGCAACACTGTGTTCAAATACATTAGACCCCACACTTTAGTGATATACTCGACACTTACTGTTGCTGGATAGTAGTACAGTATTCTGTTAGCCATCTAAAAGTTGTAGACCTATAGCGCTTCGTGTTGCAGTACTTAGTTCAATATTAGACTCCATGGTTCAAGTTACAGTACTTTGTTCAAATGTTAGACCTTCATTTCAAGTTGCATTTCTGTGTTCAAATATTAGACCCACTCTCCAAATTGCAGTACTACATTCAGACGTTAGACCCCATCCCACGCTTCATGTTACAGTACTTTACTCTACACTTAGTCGCAGGACTGTTCTTTCTTAGGCTACTATATAGAATAACAGATAACCAACTAAGTAAACACAACTTAGTCTGATCTGTGTATAAACATGTTTTTTTTTATCGTTAACCATCTCAGATATGATGAATGGAAATTAATGGTTGGCTTTCCATCATTCTCATATGCTTGGGGTGAATGTAAGTAAAACAATCTAATCAAAATAATCTTAGTGACACACATTGCACATACACAAACATACGCACACACGCACGCACGCACGCACGCACACACACACACACACACACACACACACACACATACATACATACATACATACATACATACATACATACATACATACATACATACATACATACATACATACATACATACAAACATACATGCATACATACATGCATACACGCATGAACACATACACACATACATACATATACATACATACATACATGCATACATACATACATACATACATACATACATACATACATACATACATACATACATACATACATACGTTACAGATTTGGACAGAAAATATGGGAAAAGGGGACTTCGACGCGCACGTCGCCAGGTGTTGCGAACGACAATGGGAACAAGAAACAAAATACTTTTTCTTGGTTTTAACAAGCCTCTTAGTGCGCCCTCTATCATGATATGTGGTTTTAACCTATGATCGGACCTCAGTTACAGACAATGTCATATTTATAGAACAATGGAGAGAAAATATTTTATGTACTTTAATAATTATACCATTTGGTAGGATTGAGAATTTCTGTTAACCTAATAAGGGTTGCTATTCAATATTTGATTCTTAGCAACAAGGCCCCTCGGATCACTGGTATTTCTCTCGTCTGAACGAACACAATATATAAGTATTTCAAAAATTCATACACTTTTCATCATTTTGTCTCGTGCTTAGTTGGCTGGTATCCAACTCGGTACCTGGAAGGAGGCCATAATGATATCATGATTCCTGCACCTGAGCCTGAAGGCACTGATGTCTATCTGTTTAATCTTAAAGGTAAGTTGGTGAAAGCGGAAAGGTGAAGTTACGAAATGATAAGGAAATAAGACTGAAAAAAAAACCCAGAAATATCTCATCATGTGTAATAATAACTTAGACTGTTTATGAAGTGTTAGCATTAATTGCCAAATCTAATATAAAACTAGTAGACATGTAAACTAGTGACTCTGGGATGAAAAAAAAGTAGTTGTCTAATTAATAAAACAGTTGTATTATATTTTTCTACGTTAAAAAGCAATTCACAAAAAAGTAGACCATGCCAATGTTTCCATCCCAAAAATTGCAATAAAAATGTGTACACAGTTTGTTATTGTACGTACAGGAAGTTATTTGTAAACAAACTTATTACACATTTTGTAGTTGTTTGTAATTATTGAGTTCAATGCATGGATATGGTATACGCTATTTTACGTTTTCGTTTTTTCGATTTTTATGTAAACAAGTTTATGATAGCCCTCACCAATAAGCTTCTTCCAACTCAACTCATCTCGCATCTTGCCTATGCCTATCACCATTGGCTCTCAACTCTTATTAAACCACTGAACCCCTTCGATTCATATCAAAGTAACCAAAGTCACTCCACACCTGAGTCCTACAATTCTAATTACACCTGGTCTTACAACTCTCATCAAACCTACAATTCCGATTAATGGCCATACAACAAAGTATGCTAGTTTTCTGTGCTCCCTAAAGACAGTTACACATTTGATAGACCACGTTTATGTTATATCATCAGAGTTTCAGTTTCTGACCAAAACTTAAAACATCTTGCTTCTTGTTTTCAGAGGATCCATACGAGACAAACAATTTAGCAGACAAGTATCCTGGCAAAGTTGAAGAATTGCGAGAAAGGTTGAAGAAGTTCCAAGACAAGGCATGGACATACTGGCCCGAACCTGACCCAGCCTCGGACCCAGCCAATTTTGGTGGTTTTTGGGAAACTGGATGGTGTAATATTTAATCAGGAATGCTAAGTAGTTCTTCTGGAATCACGTGAACATAGGGTACAGTCTGTACATGCTCTGCACACAGACCCTGAGTGATTTCATGAACGCAATACTACAACTTGACAGCCTCATCTTGAATTGGGAGTTGGGGATTTTTGTATATATAGCACGCCACCACATTGCCAAAAGGTGTTATTTTCCCATAACTTATTTATTGGTCAATCAGAAAGGCCCTCGTTATACCAACCATTCTAATTAGCGTGGTAGTACAAGCTTGTACACACAACAATTTGAAACCATCTTGAAAAAGAAACCCATGGGTAATACATTTGCATAATCATCAATAAAAATCAGCCTACATGTAATTAGCATGCAGGGGCGTACTATATACATGAAGATTACATCAACGTCTGAGGGGTTTGAATAAAATTAAATTAAGTTTTATTCAATATTTTGTTTTATTCAATTATAAAACAAAAAGCATTATAAACCATACATTTTACACATTTTGTGACAAACTTGTATATCAATGGATCACACAAAAACTATGAAAATCAAACTGTTTAATCATATTAATATAAATAAAAGACTATTTAATTTCAATGAAATTGTATAAAGAAATATCGAAGGTAGCACATTCGGGGTTGAAAGTTGAGTTTACTAAATTCGAAAGCAGCGTACATGGGGTTCTAGTTTGTAGTTTACTAAATATGATTCTTAACTTTATATCTTGAGATGCCTGCCACTTACTCGGGTGTAACATATTGTGGTCAAAACTTGCAAAAGATCTCAACTGTCATTAAATTCTGTTTGAGTACGTAAAAGGCGTCTAAAAGTCGGCTACTTCACCCCTTGTTCTAACATCGTCGTAAACCACCGCCTCTTTTACGGCACTGCTGTCCAAGACGCACCGCCAAAGCTTTATTTCGCAGTGCAGTGTCGCATCGTCGCAAATCACTGTGACGACCGTTTTACGGTACCGTTCTTAACGAGCCTATTATTACTTATTTCGAAGTGTCGCGGAAGGAATAACAACTCTGGTTTGCGAGAATATTGTTCTACAGAATGGGAATGTTATACTTAATTAAATGAAATATGTAAGCAACCGGAAGTATGATTTTGTGACATCATCTGTTTCCGCACCCACAATGTATTTTACAAAATATAGAATGCATTAAGTGCTCTATCTCTAACTAACTATGATTACTTTATCCACAATGTGTAAAACAAAATAACATTTTATTTTTTTTAAGACTTACAAACAATCGGTGTTTTCGATGAAAGTGATCAGTTTTAATGTTAATATTTTGTTATATTATGATTGTGTAAAAAAATAAATTAAGTGGTGCTTTTATTTGGGCCAATTTAAGTTAACATGTCCTTATCAATCAATCGATCAATAAATGAATAAATCAATCAATCAATCACTTTGTCAGCCAGTCGATCAATCAATCAGTCAATCAATAATTATATCATTCAGTTGATTAATCGCTCGATCAATCAATCACCTGATCAACCAATCAAGCTAGCAATCAATCTATTGGATTACATTGTTTGATTCTGAAATTGTAAACATCAAGACATTGTAATTGGATCTTTTACTGTGGTTTTTATACTATGGGTAATAAACTTATTTTTTTGTGGTGAATTATTCATGAATGAGTCGTTTGTGGTGGTTTTCTGACATCTATAACTCACGTAGTTAGATTCAGTTTGAAATATGTTATATTTCATAGTCGCTGTCATAAGGCATATGACGATAAAGTATTCTGAAAATTGTTTTTAAATTGCACACAACGGTAATAGCATTACAGAGCCCTTTCGATTAGAACACCCAGTCGTGCGCACTCTCTGCCGCCAGATGGCGTAGTAGCAGTAAAATAGATTTGTCGTCATGATCCAGGTTGTTGAGTCTCGTCACATCAGGATGTTACAGCGCCACCACTTCCGGACACGTTGCCTTGAAAGGTATCTCTGTGGCAGAAAGCTCAAAGCTATATCGATCGACATTCATTGATGCTGACTATCATAGTAAAACAAAATAAACATATCAAATTGTAGAAGTTTTTTTGTGTTTATTGCTAAAAGCATTCATACGTTTACATGCTTATACGTTATCTATCAACAATGTCGCACTTGTGTGTTTTTTTTCAAAACTATTTCTCGAAGGTTTACGTTTATTCCTTAAGCTTTTTGTTGTATCACCCGCACTACCATGCATGCAATTTCTTGAAGTTCAATATTACACGGAGTTTTAACAACCCAATTCGTAAATCCAGGACTAGACTGTAAGATACGTCGTGACGTTTCGCCCTCACCGGCCTCCTCTCACATGTTTGAGGGCGCCCCGTCACGGCGTACCTTACAGACTAATCCAGGACAAGATGAAAACTTTCTTAATCAAACCAAACATTGTATTTCACCTCGTACAAATTTATCCAGTAGGTTTTGAGAGATGGCGAAATAAATGTTTTTGCCCTTTCTTGAGTATTTCATTTTAGTTATGAGTCCCTGTTGTGGATCATTTATCTTGGGCATACATACACCTAAGGTTAACGTTAAAGTACATGGGGTGTCGAATTCTTCAACTATTAAAGTACAGGGGGTGTCGCATTCGCAATATTAAAATTACAGTATTTGTGCACGGAATTCAGTCAAAAGCACTACTCCCAAAAAGAGGAAACTCTGATAAATGATATGCTCGCCGTATATTTTACTACGTAGGGTCATCATAGATTTCATAATACATCTATAATACGTATCCTCAATTGCAATGAATAATACGAAAACTCAGGTCCCTGGTTCTCAACTCACCCGAAGTTTCCGACGCGTAATTGGTACAGCGCCGCCAACGATTGGTTTTGCAGTATACATAATAGCTATTAATTTATTAGTGAAGCAAAAATGTCGGGTACCTTGACAGGAAAAACAAATTATTTGTACATAGCTACTGGACACGTACACTTACTATTCGGACATATCATACATTGTAACTCTGAAAAAACTTCTCTCTTTTGATATTTTTTGGACAATATTTCGACCATTTCACAGATTTTTCAGAAAATTTGGTTTGGAATGCAGAGAATATAATCTACATATATACTAGTTGTAGCTGTATGTGTGAAGAATACGATTTGTCAGAATTGAGTTCCAACTTACTCCGTCTGCAAACAGGACTATGTGTAGTCTTCCCTACAGACAGTACAGCGTAAGTCAGGATCCGATACAATACAGAATCGAGTCCCAACTTACTCCGTCTGCAAACAGAGTATGTGAAGAGAGTTACAGCGAGTTTCCTCATCCGTCCATTGTCTCTGGATTGAATATAAACTCCATTCACATCACCCTCTCACACTTTTTAGCAAGCAATATATATTACAGCATATGACGCCAAATACACTAAATCAACTTTATTTAAAACATCTTTTCAACATGCTGAAGTGGCGGGTAGAGAGAGAGAGAGAGAGAGAGAGAGAGAGAGAGAGAGAGAGAGAGAGAGAGAGAGAGAGAGAGAGAGAGAGAGAGAGAGAGAGAGAGAGAGAGAGAGAGAGAGAGAGAGAGAGAGAGAGAGAGAGAGAGAGAGAGAGAGAGAGAGAGAGAGACAGACAGACAGACAGACAGACAGACAGACAGACAGACAGACAGACAGACAGACAGACAGACAGACAGACAGACAGACATAGGTGTGGAGGGAGGGAGGGAGGGAGGGAGAGAGGAGGGAGGGAGAGAGGGGAGGGAGAGAGTCAGAGAGAGAGAGAGAGAGGAGGGAGGGAGAGAGTGAGAGGGAGAGAGAGAGAGGGGGGGGAGAGAGGAGATAGTAGACAACGACTACACGTAGACTAGTAGCTGCAATAAGTGTACCTTTGTTTTTATTTACAATAATTTTTGTTCATTTGTTATACTTTATTTTGCGTGACTCAACATTTTTCGTTTTATTTTTATTTTCTTACATGGTTTGTAAAAGAAAGGTTCTTGCGGAGGACCGAGAGCGACGGCGCGAAACCGCTACAATATTGCATCTACTAGACTAGCACATACAGAATGTTTCCGCTTCACCATTGATACCCGCATGTTTATCGGTGTAACCCAAGAATATTGCGTAAATTCTCAGAAAGTACATCCGGCCGCGGCAAGCTCAAGGAAAATAACAAAAACACCGAAACGGGGTGAATTGCGTCTCAGATTTTTAAGTGAAAATCCCCGAACAGGGTTATCATAGATTGCTACCATTGGCAACATAGGAAATTAAAGATCGGATCAGAGACGTCGTTTATAATCAGAGTTGTTTTCGAGCATAAGCCGAGGGTATGTTTTGAAGTAAGAATCATATGATATAGATTAAATGTTTTTGTTCGTAAAGGCTTTCAAATGACTTTATACAAAAATTTGCGTCAAAATGGGTATAGAAAGACGGCAACATTCCTGGCACCTCACGAACTACATGAAGATATGAGTCATACTTCTAAATCTATCCTCAGTTCCCAAGCGACTATATGTGTGTTATCATAGACCCGACCCTCCACCAAGGTGGAGGTCTATGGTGTAATACATACTGAAGCTACTGCGCAGATATGATAAAAAATACTTTAATAGAACTGACAAGAAACTAAATAAATGTTTGAAACAGTCGTACACGACGCAGCATAGATCGCCCGGGAGCCTGAGAATCATGAATGCATGCCCATACGTATCAAGACGGTCTAGAATCGGAAACAAGGGAAGCAATGGCTCATGCTCATGGCATCTAAACATGCTAAAGACATCGAATCTCATGAATATTCAGATTAGTCCTCGATGCACCGTGATCCGATCGATCTCTTACGTCATAATACGTACGTCATAGTGACGTTCAGTGTGTTGACGATATTTCTTACGCAGTCTATTGTTGTGTATGCAAATGATTGGATTCTGTTCCCTCTTCATGCCAGTGGTCAAAGTTCAATGATCTTCATGTAGATCAAAATAGATCGTAGGTATATATTTGTCTATTTTGAACCAAGGTGTTAATACTCTCATGGGTATGTTTAAGGTGCAGACGTCTACAACTGTTTGCGGGGAAATGCTGGCACACTGTATATGGGACACGTGATCTTGTATGTATGGGTGGATACGTAAAATACGAAATACCAATTATATGCTGCCAGTATATAGAGAAACATTATTCGTGTCCGTTGCGGGTGAATGTGAATCCCGATATCCAAGCAACACTACGTTTTCCTGTGGGGGAGGGGGGGGGGACTGAAATTGTTGTAATAGTGAAAGTGTAGTCTTTTGTTTAAAGAAATTAAATTGTTGTTGTTGTTGTTGTTGTTGTTGTTAGATATTTGAACTTTAATAATAAAACACCACATGGTGAACCAAGGTAGGAGATAGAATGCTATTGTTCATAAATATAATTTCTAATTTTTTTGTTGTTTTTTTTAAATTTTTTTATTTTATTTACGTACAAAACAAAGAAGTACACAGCACACAATGAAAAACAGAACAAAATGAATATATAGAAAGGCTAGAGAAAATTTGATTTGCATCCAAAGAGTTTGAATTCTAACATTTAGTAAAATCATCATTGTTTTCTTCTCGGTGTCCGCTTCCTCTTCCGCTTTGCTGAAAATCATTAAAGACAAAAGATCATTCGTTGACATTACAGTGGCTGCAAATTATACATAATCAGATCCCGGAAATACAAATAAATTTGTATTCAAAAGAGGCGATTTAGTCGACCTTGGTACATTTTTTTAATCTATTTCATTTTACCGGTCACAATCACGTAATAAAACGGAAGTCGTTGAAAGTCGTTCTCTCTCTTGACTGAAGGACAAAAGAATCTTCAGAAACACTATCCGTAGTCATTTTGCGTGACGAGTTGTTCTCTCTCTCTGAAACCGTGACTGCAACGAGGAATATATCCGTATATCATGCAACATAGATAGATAATGCTGTTATATACTAGTACTTTGGCACATCTCAAACAAATGTTGGTTGTTTGAAAATACACGACATGTGTGGCAAATGGCAAAGGGTAAATCCGATTTTAGAACCCGCATACCATGTACAACTGTGATGGTAGTAGATGTGTATGTTTTTGTGTGTATCTGGGAGGGGCAACTCTAAAATCCATCGTTTTGTCTACACCCATGCTATAAATACTTGTGCCAAAAGTTGCAATTTAATACAACAACTCGTGAGCGTACTGAAAAGCTGGTTTCCAATTTTAAAAAAAAAAAGAAGCTTTAAATTGTATGACCAGCTCGGACACCAGGTACTACAGGATGACGTAACTGCATTTGCTGGAAACAGGAAGACACCTCGTGTCGCGCTACATCGGCTTCCATCAAAGCGGGCGCTGATAGGCGAGGATTGTACCATACGTCGTGTTTTAGATACTACTTTTTGCTGCTTACGCTACTTCTACACGTATCTTCGTAGTGTTGCCATGGACACATGTTTAAGTTTAATAGTAATACAGTATTCTCAGCACGCGAATCAAACTCCGTACAGGGGCTCCGTACCAATGAACCGTTTACCCTGTCGTGTTACAAAAGACAGCAGATCGTTTAGAGGAACGAGCAGAATTTTAGGGGGTGTTTGGAACTAGCCTTCGCGCTCTCAAAAATATAAGACCCCCCCCCACCCCCACCCCACCCGGCTAAACAGATTTTTATATTGTTACCCACCCCAATTCTCGCATTCTGGAGATGTACACTCCATATAAAATGACAGTGACAATTGACTTCAGTATCCATATGATCTCAGCGCTATATTTGAACAGAAATAAAGTCCATATAAATTGTTACATTTGAAAAATATAATGTAATAAAGCAGTGACTATGCTATCTAATGGATATCGAGGTTTAAATTGGTTAATACAGGTCAAAGTCACATTGTTATGCTCAATATTCGGTCTACAAGGTGCTTCTATACATTTGGACAATACAATTTACTATATATTTCACTATTTGACACATACACATAACTACATTAATTAATAGATGTGGTCTTTGCAAGGAGATGTCTCACATTGGGCTATAACCTATACTTAGGTTTTATCCCTTCAATCTTGATTCTGAGCAGAAACAGCATCACAGTGATAGCTAGTGGGGATGTGTAGGGGGACATTTAGAGGCATGAAATTTCAAACCATAGTCCCATTATTGAAAGCCGTGGAGTACTTGAATGTTGAGAACGTACAAGGTAAACGGATACTCTTGGGGTTTTATTTTGTTCAAAGAGACAGTCTTACTCTCCACACTCCGAGAGAGAGAGAGAGAGAGAGAGAGAGAGAGAGAGAGAGAGAGAGAGAGAGAGAGAGAGAGTGAGTGAGTGAGTGCGTGAGTGAGTGAGTGAGTGCGTGGGTGGGTGGGTGAGTGAGTGAGTGAGTGAGTGAGTGAGTGAGTGAGTGAGTGAGTGAGTGAGTGAGAGAAGGGGACAGACACAGAGAGATTGAGGTATAGCATACACAAACATTCTCATGGCAGTCACGTGCACAAACCTCATTATCAAATATAGTCATATTGATTCTCCACAAGAAATGTTAGCCTTACTGTACTTTGAAAACGATTGTTCCTTCAGTGAGGTTTAATTCGGTTGAAATCATGAGCGAAATATTTCATGCCCCGGCCTCTCAAATTATTAGAATTTTCATGCCTCCTTCGCACCCCAATTTTGTTCGTGCCCCCACCTCATATTGTCCTCAGCGCCCCCCCCCCCTCCCACCCCGCCATAAATTATGCTTGTTTCCTAGAGGGAAGATTAGTTTACACCTGTCTGTGGTTCACCATATAGACACCTGTTACGGCGATATACCTCAAACGGAATATACCTCTCTAGAGTCATGGAATCTGCGTTACAATTACAAGTACTGTAGTCTATACCCTTTAGCTGTCAAAATGTTGACTCAGTGTTTGACATGTAAATAATTAGCAGTCCTCTACCGGAGCTGATATTAAAGTTTGTGTAGCGGGGTATCTCTCCTCCACTGTCTATGGTATAACCAACTCCTTGCCCGAGTTACTGCTGAAGTCTTACTAGTATCAGTATTCGATAGTGTAAATGACAAAGGGAGATTTAGATTTAGAAGGTGTGAATTGGGTTGACCTTTGTAAAGTAAAACCAGTCCAGCAAAGTCAGAAACCATATGCCTGAATATGGAAGTATAAGAGAAGCCGCCATGGTCTCAAGAATGAAATGCAAGAGTACGGCCCGGACAAAAATTTGAAAAAATTTTTTTTTACACAGGTCTTCATATGAGCTACACTATAAGACACGTCTCGTTGTTCAGCTTTAACAGGGCTTGTGAATGTTGTATGGCTTATTTGTTTCGGCTGTGAACACTGCATGCTGTGTGTATCCCAATCCGAATGTGTACACTTTTATCTCAGTATCACATATCATCACCTAGCCTGACAAGAGGTGAGACAGTGTGTACTTTATCTTAATCTAGTCTAGCAAGGGTGAGATATATACAATAGACACCGGTGGAAAGATAAACAACAAGGCGGAGCCGCGTTGTTTATCTTTCCACCGGTGTCTATTGTACTTATGCCCGACAAGTTCACAGGATGGCTGGATTAGCTCATCTCACCCTTGCTAGACTAGAATAAGATAAAGTATACACTGTCTCATCTCTTGTCAGGCAAGGTGATGATATGTGATACTGAGATAAAAGTGTACACATTCGGATTGGGACACACACAACATGCAGTGTTCACGGCGAAACAAATAAGCCAAACAACATTCACAAGCCCTGATATGGCTGAACAACGAGACGTGTCTTATATTATAGTGTATGTAGCTCATATGAAGATCTGTGTAAAATTAGTTTTAGATGTTTACCGTTTCTTTTGAATGGTAACGGGCATAAGTACGATAGACACCGGTGGAAAGATAAACAACGCGGCTCCGCCTTGTTGTTTATCTTTCCATCGGTGTCTATTGTATACTAATATACGGCGTCATTATGATGTAGCCGGCCATACCATGAGTAGTCTTGCTGCTAGACGTTCGGGCTTTCTTTCGATGCTATAACTATAAGCGAACGAAGTTCGCATGTGAGGGCTTGCCCGAACACGGATGTTCCATCCTCGATAGCGTTGTTCGGCTGTGTGTCGTATTTTATCGGAAGAACATCCGAGGGCTAGCTGATAGACTATACCATGAGGTACCTTTGGCTCCAACACGTCCCGCCAGAGCAGAGACCACGTCAAATCCGAATATTTAAAACCCCAGACGTTGTTTATAGGCTTACAATTTGATAAATCACCGAAACGACAGACGTCGACAAGCTAAGTGTTACAACAAAAAAGTATCATAAGTGAGGAAACATCATAACGAGACAATGGGAAGGGAAGTAAAACATGTGTGTTACTTCAGTTGCTTCTAATATGATGAAACTTTGACTGCTAGATCTTTGCTTTTATTCAAACCTATAAAAAAATATGCATTTCATACATTTTTATAGTTTCACTATAGAAAAAATTCATAACCCCCCCCCCACACACACACACACACACACACACACACCTCTCTTTTGGCAATGGGGGCTTTGGCAAAGAAAAACAGGTGTTTCTCACAGTCCCAGATGAGAGTCTGGTGTCCTTCATTTATACGAGTCAAGTTCACGATGTTGAAATTGACACGGCCTTGCTAATTGTCCAGCACACTTTCAATGAACGGATGTTGACGGAAATTAAATTGGCTACGGTCGGTAAAGGACGAAATGGCTATCAAATTTCGATTAAGACCTTCCGGTCATCAATTTCCCCAAGCGATTACAAACCAATCAAGGGATGCGTGTTTGTTTCGTCCTTCAGTTTTCCGTACATCAATATTTCAACGCTGCCTGCACTTAACTAAATTGTAAAATTCTGTTCAATCATGGAAATATCACTACAATGTTGTCATAGTTACCCCTTGACGGAGGACAAAATGTAAATAGGAAAATCGGGGTTTTTTTATTCTTTATACTGTCTGAGGAATATATGGGCGCTATACCTACGTGACCTGGTTTGAATAAGACTGTTTGGAAGTTTGGAAGAAAGGTTTTATATTGTCTTTTTAAGCTGATGTGAGTTTCCGCATCCACTGTCTCATGAAAGTCTTCACAATTTTCACGATTTTATTATTTTTTCTCGAATACGTAAAAAAAAGTTAAAAGATAATGCCAAAGATAACGCGGTGATGAACCTGCGCGATCACAGAAAACAAATGTAATTTTACCCCTTTCATATATAGTTGGCTAAATACGTCAACATTAACGATATTATCAACATTTTATTGTATTCTGATAGAAATACTCTGATACATATCTTGGGAACCAAGTGCCTGTGGAACGGCCTGCTGAGCTGAGTGTTGCTCCGTAATTCTGACTGGAGACGACGTGTTTTTACGGCAAGAGATATGCAATACAATACAGTGGTGACATGCATGATATTACATTTTATTGAAATAAAATCTGAAATCTATAAACAGCAATACTGTAACTCCCAAGTAAATGGTCGACATGGTTTATGGATAGTTTGTCACCTTACATTGTTTGCGTTGACAGGTATCCATAAAAAAATATGTGTTCGTGACGTCACGACACAATAGTAGTACTGTCCTACGTCACACATCACTGCAGAGAATGCCCTTAGAGAATGTACGTCTTTGAGGCGATTGAACTCCTTAAAGGTAGATCACGACTCAGTGTTACTATTTTTATTTCAGTCGTGCCTCTAATAACTGAAACATTTTCCTAACGACATTTGATATCGTATGGGTAATAACAGCACGTGTACGGGCGCGGGCACTCATCCAGGCGTAAACACAGGGGGCGTGTAATATTTCATAGATTGTTGTTTTCCTGGCCTACAGACTAAATATAACAACCTTTTGATTATATATTCCTACATGTAAGGGGAAGAGACTTAATATTTCTTCGTAGTATAGAGATGGATACAATTGTAGCAGCAAGATTCATACGATATTTTCCTAAGAAAACGGCATTCTGAGCAATATGAGAAAACAACAATCTATGAAATATTACCCCCCCCCCCCTGTGGGCGTAAACCCCGGTTGTTCACTCGGGTGAAATCAGCAGCGAAAGAATAAGAAAACGTATTGAATTGCCTGATTGTGGCGTTGCTACGTCAAATGATTGAGATGGGAAGGACCTTCATGGTCAAATGTACACTGTTCTACAAGTGCATTCTACGTAAGATCATTTTGTAATACCGTGACTGATGCATCGATCGTTCAGTTCGTTTCAAGAGTCTGCAGAATACAGAATATCAAATTACAATAGGTTGTAAAATGTTATAAGTAACCTTTTATTCGGGCAAATACCGGTGACGGAATTTTTCAAATATTCTTAAATACCTAATACCGCTATTATGTTATGTTATATTATGACTAAGTCTATCCTCGAATAGAATATTAGCTCACACGTGTCAGTTGATACAGTCCACTAGATGATACATATGCACTGTTATTTCCTCCCATCTTGACATGATTTCAGGCTCGTCTGACAACTTATTGTAAGAGCCCAAGACGTGAGTAGAGAGCTACAAATGCTAATGACGCCATTGCAATGATGGATTGAGTTTTTGGAAAGGTTTACCTCTTTATTGAAAATATAGAAAACAGCTTGAAAATCAGCGACCAGAAATAATCTATTAATAGCTGACATTTTATACTAAAGCCTCTCACTTCTCGCGGCGCCTTACAAAGCTATAGCTAAGGCACGATAGTCACCAGTCTGGCAGCGAGACTAACTTGTACCCTAAACCCCAGACACTTTGTTCCCGTCACTTACAGTTATAAGCGAGGAAAAAGAACCGGAAAAAAAGAGATAATGACACGACCTATAAGTATATGTTACAGCAACCACTCTAAATATGGATGAAACACAGGCACTGGGTTCCCGAGATATGTATCAGAATACAGTAAAATGTCGATAATATCGTTGACGTATTTAGCCAACTATCTGATACATATCTCGGGAACCAAGTGGGATGAAAGCCCTTCTCATCCAGAAAACATTATTTTAATCACAGACAACTAAGAAGAGTTGTCTGTGTTTTAATCTGTGGTAATCGTTTTCGATACGTTTGGATTAGCATTATGCTCCAGACTTGCCTGTGTCCAGAATTACAAGATGTGTATAGGCACAGATAAATAACACGTGTTATTTATCTGTGGTCGTGTTACTTATCTGTGGTATATAGGTGATTAACGGGTAGTCAGAAAGTAAACAAATTCAACAAGCAATACGTTTATCTTACACTTCAGATACAAACCCCATCGTGTAATTGTTTATGAGAAATGTGTATATTACTGTTTATTTTTGGAATCGTCTCGTCCGATGTACTAGTATTTACACAAACACGAGACAGAGAAAAGGTGAAATGTTCCAGTTTAAAGTTAGAAGCCTATACTTTGCACTAGACAGTCATAGATGTTGTGCTTTTCAGTTTAAATTTAGTCGTGTTCGGAGACTAAGTTGTGTTGTGTTGTGTTGTGTTGTGTTGTGTTGTGTTGTGTTGTGTTGTGTTGTGTTGTTTGGGGGCAACGGGTACACACACCATGAATTCAAAATCGTAGCATCTCATGAAATGTATTTAATTTACCTATATGTACGTCACGCCATCAATTTGTGTTAACTCATCCATGAAAATGAGTATATCTCGTGTCAATGGACTTAACATAGCAGATCCCATCTCTACGACCAATGTAATCCATTTCCATCATGACACGCGTGACGGTAGCGTCTAAGCCAAGTCATTTGTAGACCTACGTATTTCGTGAAATCATGATTATCCGTGTTAGTTAGCGTTGTGTAATTTTATTAATACCACGTTGCCCCTGACAACGCACCTCGTCGTATATCCCTTACTTGTAAACACGACGTATTGTACTTTGGAGGGGAAATATGAGAAGAAAAATGCAATTTCTGTAACATCTCATGGCCATAGTCAAAATCCTAATAAATCGGATCATTTCCGAATCGTCTTTGACCGTCTTTCGCCAAGTCTTCCGTTATATCACAGACAAGTAAAGGAAGTCTGTGGTTACATATAGTGGTTGAAGTTACACGTACAAGTAACCTTTATAGTAGTGAAATAACCCGGAGACTTAGTTTCTGACTGGCTCTGGGCTCAACTATGTTTTTTCCCCCAGATATTCGAACGAACGACATTGCCAAGCCATGGATCTATTATTGAAGTCTCTGTGCTCGTGGTCCGGCGCCATCTACGTACCTGTCACCTTCCATCTGACTGGGCGGAAAGGAAATGAGTCGGAGTCGGGAAATAACTTATCGATTTGTGCCCCTTCGATAGATGTGTGCCCCGGGATGTCTGTTATCTAGTCTTTCCCATTTACATTACAATATCTTTACATTTTAACACTATAACCCTGAAACTTGGTCCAAACAAACAAGAGGACTGAGAATTTTTATAAGACCAAAAAATAAAGTCGTGTGCAGACTACATAATTAGTACTCCTTATATGATAGATGGGACTATCTATAGTATTTTATTGATATTTGGAGATAATTCTATCTGTCATAATTCTATCTGATTTTCGCGCCATTTTCCGCGCCATTTCCCTCGAACTTGATAGAGAAAAAGAACTTGAGTCGATAGGATTGGTTGGTTGGAATCATACAATATTCTGATATTCAAGTTTGTGACGTGTACCTACTCGATTGCAATGTCCCAAGTCGACCATGTGCATGAATTTATCTTTTTAATGTTTTTTCGTCGTTAGGCCTATCACTTGATTCACATTCAAAATCTCATTTCTCCTATCACGGTCACAAGCACTTTATTGTTTGCATATTGTTTGTCATAAATATACAATGACGTAACCTTGACTGGGCCATTCGACCCTTTTTGTAACGCCGGTTTCAACAATAAATGGACTGTCAATGACCTTTTGTTGACAGGAATTTGAACTTGGCCATGGCGTTTTGACGTAGATAAATAAAATTGTATTCCAGTCATTAACGCCACGTAGCGTCTGTGAAACGACACTTATTTACATTATGCATTTATATTGTCAGGTTTTTCATTTGCTTTTGTTTGATATTCAAAAATCTCTTCCGATACACCAAAATAAGCTTCCTCAAATCTATTTTGTTGATACCTGGGTATCATTACTTTAGTCTGCATGCCAACGTGGTTTCTAACTAAACTCCTAACTGAACCACAAGTGAGTGGAGGTGTAAGTCATAACACTACCGTATAGGAACTAGACTATCATTACTTGTATCTCATTATTTCGTGTATTTTCTGCACGCGAGAGTACTCGTGGGTGCAACACCGATGGCCACTGTTTTGGCCTAAAGTCGGTACTATTCCTGGCGTAGAAACGAACGTATAATGAGGTGAATAAGACCCTTAGCTTTAGATTGTTGTCTCACTTAGATATCTTTTATCATCATTATAATTAACATTTCACTTTTCAAAATATTGATCTCGCGTTTATTGTGCGAATGGTTAGAAAACGTAAATCACATGATGATACGAAGTCGTGTAAATTTCAGGCAGAAGCGTATTCCTCGCTCCAGTATGTTTGTTAAGAAAGGGACACGATTTACGTAAATTCAAATACTGTGTATATCTTCATGATTGACAGCTGCTATAGGTGATGCTGGCTGCTGATATACAATGAGATAGGTGCTTTGTGTTCTGTCTCTATTCTTCGTGACATCGCAACAAAGCCTATGTGTTATTGCAGTGTACGTCATAGCAACGGAGACTCTATAAAGAGGTCCAAAGGTGGATCACGACTAGTTACTATTTATAGATCAGTCGTGCGACTCCCTGGCCAAAAAAAAACTATTTCATAATTTGATATATACTCAGTCTGTCATCGTAATTTTTCTTCATACATACATACATACATACATATTGCTATTGTGTAACATTTTTATATTAATACACAGTCAAAAATGTACATATTCAAGTTACACGCCATGGATTAATTTTTTCTAGCAATATGTCGGTATGCATGGTATCACACTCTGTACTATTAACTATTAGTACTGCAGTCGTGTTGCTGCAAGTGTACCGTACATACCATGGTTTGTGAGTCGAGTAACCCAGATAGCACTAAAGACAACAGTATTTCGGCCAGTCTCTCTCTCTCATATATATATATATATATATATATATATATATATATATATATATATATATATATATATATATATATATATATATATATATAAACAAATAACTACACAAAATACACAAGTTATGGTACGGAGCCGTTACTCAGAGTTTCACGCTTGAATACGATCTTCGGACGCAAATAACTATAAACAAATGAAACTCGACCAAATAATGTACAAATTATATCAAATTGATATACATATATAAAATTTAATTTATTATTTTATTTTGACTATAAATAATGTATTATATACATATATAATATCATAAACCATACAGTTATATATAGAACCTCGGTGTAAAGTGAGAGAGAGAGAGAGAGAGAGAGAGAGAGAGAGAGAGAGAGAGAGAGAGAGAGAGAGAGAGAGAGAGAGAGAGAGAGAGAGAGAGAGAGAGAGAGAGAGAGAGAGCGCCTCGGAGAAAGAGAGAGTTTTATTCTTCTTTCGCCAGTAGAGTGCCCAATCATTTCATTTTTATGTAAATATCAAACTCATATATATATATATATATATATATATATATATATATATATATATATATATATATATATATATATATATATATATGTGTGTGTGTGTGTGTGTGTGTGTGTGTGTGTGTGTGTATATTCTTTTTCATCACCTGCTGCACAATATATAGGCTTATGGTGATGAAAAAATTCGACGACGTGTTAATTCTATGATAACACGGAATTTGTACTCGTTATAAAATATAATATAGAACATTATATATTGACAATACGAACTACGACGCAATTTTTTTTTATTTATATTCAGGACTCGCGTATCCAGTGAGTTGTTTATGAAATTTCGCCGTTTAAACTACGTGACAGTGTCACCGTCCGTTGCCTTGACCAGCCCTGACACTTTACCAAGCCCGGAAGTTTATTCTTCCCGTCAATGGCAAACGTCAGCGCTAGCCATTGGTTAGCATAATTTAGCGCCATTCCTAAGAGCCGATGACGTGTCGACATCTGTACTACGTCAAAGAAATCGATGGCATGATTCTTCCATATTTGGATAATCTAGTTCCTAATATGGAGAGTCTAATAATTAACTGGAAATGGTTGCCAAATATGGGAGTAGCCTTTGAATCACCTCGGTCCATTGCGTCATCGAAATTCACATGACCACAAACGTAGATGTTGCAATCATTCGCAGCCCGATGTTTAGTTACTCGATTTCTGCCTACACATAAACAAAGTAGTTCTAGGGATTCCCTCATATTTTCGGATTACTGTTTCACGGTCTTGACTTTGAGGTTTAGCATTTCATAAAAAAGTTGCAGTTGATCGTACCACTTTTATGCAATAAGGTGACATTCATCCGAAAAGCGGAAACATTTAGAGGAAAATTACCAAGTCTTTTAACCGTGCGAATTAATACTGTGTCATCGAGCGGTGGTATACTGCAATACATGTACACTCAAATCTACGTAGTGTAGCCACGTTGCACAATGGCGATTACTAGTTGTAACAAACCAGCTCCCTGCATTTAGGCGGGATAAGCCGAAGATCCTGGCTATCCTGCAGCGGGAACAGCGCACAGACTATTGGAAGAAGATCCGAGGAACACTCGAGCCGAAATCTAGAAAGATTGGGGTAAGGTAACCCACAGAAGGAATCGATCTAAAATTGGCGTGAACGTGTGACGACGAGGGATTCTGTCGTCTACAAGGACTCGTTGCAGGTTTGCGTCATCATCTTGCAACGTCGTGTTCAAATCGGTCTTGACAACAGTTGGAGGGGATCAGGAGACAGTTGTGCGCTGTCTTACGCCTGGACTGCATTGCCGGTATCTTATGGACTTACTGTCGAGCTTTTTCGAATCATATTCGAAAAGACAGCTCGAGCTTTGACAGTTGAAATCTTGAATTTTCAACTGCGTAACACAAACTCGCCACTCATCAGTCGTTGGAATCAATCCTTCCTGTCGTGTTAGTCAAGTCGAATTTCGCAATCATCAGTCACCTGGCACGTACATCTCACAGGATCTGTGATCTTGGAAGTTTTGAAACCACTGTGCAATATTTTACTGCGACATCGTTGGCTATTTATTTGCGAAAGACACAGGTTTGTTGAAACGCTGTGTTTTATCTGACAATCGCTAACAACTTTTGTACTGCAACGTAGAATTTTACCGAACAGTATTATTTTTATCTACTTGTAAGTTATAACTTCAAACAATTCCGAATCTCAGGAACACATAGGAGGATTTCCTATTGTAACACGGGAAGAGTCTCGAATTTAGATGAACGTCCAGCACTCGAGCCCTATTCAGATTCAACATGGGCCAAAGCATTATGTGCCGTACGACTCACCACCCGATTTAAATTTTTCACTCAGTCCGAACTTACAAGCCGCAAGTCCTCCACAATTTACACAAAATGAGTGTGAAGAAACTCATGTTATCTCTAAGATCGGCAGATATATCTTGGTGGAGAAGTTGGAGAAGAATCATTATAAGGCCATCGATACATTGACTCACGATGTATTCCTTTGTAAGGTAAGACACATGCAAACAAAGAACCATGAGCATATTTTTCCGCCACGTGCTGGTTGAAATCAGCTTGCTGGCAACATATAATTTTTTTTTGAATGCCCAACAGAAATTATAATATTCTTCATAAATGGCAGATTTTAATCATCTCTAGACTGATCTTGTTTGAGCGCGATATTGCTCAGCATGCGAGGCTTTGTTCGTTTCCCGGGTAGTTGCATCAGATATCGTGGCAACCAATGTAAGTGCTTTCTGAGAGCAGCCTGGTATTTGTATGCATGGGGCCGCACAGGCTGTTTATTGAATCTCGTCAAAAGAGTAAATGTAATGTAATTTCTATTGTTTGACCGTGATCGACTACGAGAAATTTTACGATTTCCTCCCATTGAAAGGCTCATCGCCGTGGACGTAATCAACCTCTTTGTACACTGTTGTGAAAAACTCGACTCCAAGGCGGGTGCAAAAAAATCGAGGACATGGGCCTGACAACTGAATGTTCCTGTTGTTAGTTTGGTCTTGGAGGTTTGTTGAAATACAGTTCGGTTTCAAATATTAGTAAAATTGGATTTTCAAATGCAACTTTGCGTAAAAGGTGTGTTTTATACATATTCGACATGGTGTAAAAATGGAAAAATCGCAATCGTTCCCAATGTTGTGAAATCAGCGGGAAGGAAGTTGATGACTCAAACCGGCGAAATATTATGTAACGTAAACCAATTCTCTGTGTAAAGGCAAACCTTGTGTGCCAAAATGTCGTCTTGCGTAAGTCACGGAGTTTTTTAAAAACCACATTTGCCTTTGTATTACGTCCAAAAATTATCCTCTCTTTAAAAGAACAAACACATTTTCCTGATAAGCCCACTGATGAAAGATCCATTGAATCACTGTTTTGAAACTGTATTCGCAACTGACGTCTGTTATTGGAATCTAATATCATAAACAGCTTTTGAACATCTGTGAGTAACTTCTCAAAATTTACAGATGACTACAACATTTCATGGCATGCATTCTGTGCAAATTTTGAACAGACATAATAACTCCATATTTGTGAAGTGAATTTATGGAGCAAAATTTGAAAACGTACATTTTGAGCAAATTGTACTGGTGTGTGTGTGTTGGGGGGGGGGGGGGTGTCACAGGTCAGGATGTTGTGATTTGGTGGCCTGGAACTTTCTCATCATGGGAAAGACCAGTAGCAGAATTAAACTGATTATGCCATGGATTGTAAGAAAAGATGCAAGACTACTATCCTGTTGTAATTAGTGGCAAACTCTAATCTTTTGTTCCTTAGCAGTGGGACCACAATCAGTCCACTGAGTTGGACCAACTGAAAAAAGTCTTTGTGAAGAGTTTCACAAGGTGTTGTACATGGCCTTATAACAAATTGGCTTATTTGCAATCAGGGGATAGAGTTGTGCAAGTTTTTGCTAATTTGTCTTGCACAAGTTATCGCAATAACATATTTGAATACGTAGCATTGGGAAAGAAAAAAGAGTATTATACAAAATTTCATGAAAGCAAATTTTCAGGCTTATACACGGGGTACTACTGTTTCTGTTTAGTAGCACACATTAGTTGAAACAGTTGACTTCACATCGTAACAATGTTTCTTGGTCCATTACAGGTTTTTGAAGTTAGCAAATATCAAGAAACTTTGGCAGCCTACTTTCGTGTGGAGCAACATGAAAACATCAACCAGGTCCACGAGATACTTCTTGGTGATACCTACGCATATGTGTTCTTTGAAGCAGGGCACGGCGACATGCACTCGTATGTACGCAACAGACGAAGACTCAAGGAAGAAGCAGCCAGCAGGTTGTTCTACCAGATTGTCTCAGCGGTTGCTCACTGTCACGAGTCGGGCATCGTCCTTCGTGACTTGAAGCTTCGCAAATTTGTCTTCAAGGAAGAAGAACAGTGAGTATTGTAACATTGTTTCAGTTCTGTGGGTGGTGGGAAAAGTAAGGAGTTGTCTCGTGGTGTGACTGAATTTTTTTTTCGGGGGGGGGGGGGGGGGTAGTTGAAGAGAGGATTAATCAGAATGATAGTGTTGATTATGTGCAACTCCTTGCAATACCCCTTGCACAATTTTCACAAAATCAAGGCAACCCCACCATATTATCTAAGTTCAAAGGTCAGATTTGTCAGAGATAACATCTGTTCCCTCTAGGACAAAATCTCATCTAAGAAAATTTCATGCACCTCAGGGAGGGAAGGAGAGAAATTTGTGTGCGTAATTATAGGAAAACATCATGTTGCTGCTAGAGATGAAAAGCATCCTCAAATGATGCTGGTCCGTATTCGTTACCTAGCAATTACTGCCTGTCTGGTGGGAGATGAGTTATTTCCTGTCTTTCGGAAATGGAAGTCCTCCCTGTAGTCACTCATTTAGACTTGATTACTCTCCGTTTCATTGATCTCCCTGCTATGGAGTTGAATAGTAAAGTGGATGGACCTGTGGTTGAAGGGCAGGTTGCAGTGTGGTGTTCACTTTTGGTAGTTCTCTTACCAGGTGTTCAATATCCATATGGTACAAAAATGTCAATATTCCAGTCATTTGATAAGAAATTTGGTAAATATATATATATGCAACTGCGGAGACTGATGGAGATTACATGTACATGGATGCTGTAGGTATTGATTTGTGCTGGTTGGAGTTTTTGTGTGAACACGGCAAAGGAGATGACAGTGATAAGTGAATTGCCGGTTGTTGTGCAGAATGGAAGGTTATATGACATCACCACATCATAACTGTAACACTATCTTAAATAGGGATACAACATAATAAAGAATAAATATACATGATCACACAAATATATAAGCATTTTAGAACACAGGAAATGAAATGTTAATTGTCAAATTTTCAGTTTTACACTGAAATGGGAATTATTTTCAGTTGAAAAAAAAAACTAGGAAAAAAAGCTAGTACTAGTAGGAACTTGTTCAGAATTCTTCTAAATTATTTCTAAAAATAATTTTCTGTGCTAGTTTTTCGTTGGAACTTGTTCTGAACATATACATATGTGCGTGTACTATGATTGATCAGGAATAGTGCCTGACAGGAAATAGCCGTTAGCACAATCAATAGCTGATGAACTTACTTCATGAATCTATTATATCGTGAGCATGAACAACATCGCTGATGAAAAGCGTAAGACATTTTAATAGTCAGTTTGAATGATTTCTTGAGGCTGTCATGCTTTGTAGACGCATTGTCTGGTGGTGTGATGGATATCTTGACCGTCAATGGACGATTTGAAAGGTTAGCTGTATCATTCATCAAGGCCGTAATGTAAAGCTGGAAATTTTCGCTAAAGACTTATTTTCGCTAGTTTCACTGGAGAACAAAAAACGTAATTAAAGAAGTGTAGTGACTAATATGCCTTCTTGCACATGAACACAATGTACCAGTCTGGTAATTAGTAAAAATTAGTCTTTGAGAACTAAGCTGAAGATTGTAAAATCGCAAAATTTTGTAGTGATGAAAATATCTAGGTTTTCAGTATTCACTTTGTAGTATTAATGTCGTTTTGAGGGGTGACATTTAAATTATGAAAATGAAATTGATGCTTTCATAGTGAAATTAGTTTCATTTAGATAAGATCAAAAGGGGAAATCTTAAATTTGGTTAATTGAAAACTAGAGTAAAGAGATGATTGACAAAGGTGGGAACAAAGGCAAAAGAGTTGGTTGGTATATGCCATTTAGTTGTCATGGTTATGAAGAAGAAGGCAAGATTGTATGCGTCATGTGATTGATTGAATGCCTTCCATGTCAATGATTTTGAACCGTTTCAAGTAAAATTAACTAAAAATTGAGTTCAGTATGATTTAATGTTGGGCAAAAGGACAGGTTTGGGGGAAGATGGCGACAATGATGTGATGAAGTTGAAGTGAGGCATGTTTCTGAACTCTGTAGGAATTCTACATCGAGAATTCTGAATGTCTGATTCTATTTTCTAAGCAATGTGCATGGCACAACTTGAGGAGTTGAAGAGAGGGGAAAGGACCATTGAAAAAGGCACAAACAGGGCGGATCCCTGAAATTCAGATATTATTAGTGATGGCATTGGTTTTGTTATGTCACAGGAATTTTGAGTTGTTGATGTAATGTCATATAATCCGATATACTCACCAGAGTTGTTCTTATGAGTCAGTGAGTTAAAATGATGCCATTGTGTTCGTGCCATAGTGGTGTGTATGTATATGTGAGTAAAGGGTGTCAGCTGACTAGCTAAGACGTGGGTGTACCTTTTGTGTGCTCATTTTATGATCTGTTGAGCAAAGGTCATGAGGTCATCGTCATGGGGTTGCCGTCATGTGATATGCAGTCATTGACACTAGTGCTAGTGCTGATGCAATACAGCGTCATGTGGATGTTTTTGTGCTGATGCAATGTTTTGGAGTGTCATTTCAAATTGCTAGAATATTCACTGACCTATTTCATCATACTTTGCCCTTACCTTATCAAAATCGTCAGGATATATTGACAGCAGACGATAGCATTTTCATGTTTTGTTGTGTTACCAAAATTTTACCAGATTCAACTTTTAAACTCTTGTGTATCTGGTGATGCAATAATAGTGACACTCAACTATCACGGTTGTGACAATTTTTTTTCCTCTGAAATTGTTGTACCCTTTGCCTTTTTAGCTTCCATTCAAGATAGCAAAACGACATTATAATTTGTGATATTTTTTCAGATTTTTTCAAAATTCATTTTTTTTGCGTGTCACTGTGTCAGAGAGCGTGAAATCTCAACATTTTCATTTTATTGGAAATTGCACATATAAATGGGTGTAGCTTGTTAGCAAGTATTCTTCTAGTGGGGAATTCAGATCATTGACTGAAATAGTGAAGAAGACATAATAAAAGAAAAATCAAAGTTTTTGAAATATCGATAACTTCTCCTTTCTCATATGCTTTTAGAAGTATCATTAGAGTTTATTTCGTGATTTGGATTAGCCCTTTTTCATTTTTGTGTGATGCACACATGGTTATATGATCCTGCAGAAATCATGAGAACCAAAACTGTTAATGATCAGAACAGTAACTGTTCTTTCCCCATGTTATCTTCAGTGGTGCAGTTTCCTGATTGTAGGGGCAAAGTGTGATGTCATAAAGTAGTTCCGTCAGCTGTCATATTTTACTTCATAGACATAAACATGCCATTGCGTCAACAGAGAATGAAAACACATCGCGTTACATCAGTAACATTGTTATTCTTATGACGCATGTTAAAAAAATAAAAACTTGCTGAACTTTCGACCTTGCTTAAATAAGTTTTGTTTATTTCAGAATACCAACAAGAACTTACGTGTGTTTTCTTCTTTTACTTTTTACAGAATAACGTTGAAGCTTGAGAGCTTAGAAGATACGTATGTGTTGGAGTCAGACGATGATTCGTTGACAGATAAACATGGCTGCCCTGCGTACGTCAGTCCAGAAATCCTCAACAGTAATGGTTGGTATTCGGGACGATCGGCAGACGTGTGGAGCCTAGGTGTGATGTTATACACCATGTTGGTTGGTCGTTATCCATTCCATGACACAGAGCCCGGTGCTCTGTTCAACAAAATCCGTCGCGGGAAATTTACAATCCCAGATTTCCTATCGTCAAAGGCCAGGTGCCTCGTTCGTAGCATTCTGCAACGCGATCCTGCAGATCGGCTCACCGCTAGAGAAATTCTGGATCATCCATGGTTCCATGCAACAAACCACATCTCGGGCCAAAGTAAAGTAGACCCTAACAAAATACCAGATCAATTAGTGCCAGATATGTGTATATCTGATGATGCCACGCCGTTCTTCACATAGTGACTGCTTCAAAGGATGCAAAGTACGACAGAAGTTCAAGTTACACTATCGCAGTCTCCCAGGGAAGACCGACCCGTTGGACTCGAGTATGGCAATATTGTGGTTGTCAATTTACAGAAACTGTCGATCAGTTCTAGTGAATAGTACTACACTGTGAAATCTTTACTGTATTTCTGAAAGACATTAAATGTCAGCTGAAGATCAAACATTTACCTCGGTGGTGATTTTCAAGTGAGCTGTCTTGCCATAAACTTGTTGAGTGCATCAGTTTAAAAAACACTACATGAACTAATATCAGTTACTTTCCAGTCCTGGAAAAAAGTGGCGAATTGTTAATTTTCAGATCAAATTTTATCTGATAAATGAATATTTGGAGAATGTGAAAAGAACTGATAAACATGTATGCAGTTGAAAATAGATTGACACATACTATGTAGAGTTTTAAAAAAAAAAAACCCATGAGGGATATTTCATGAAAATATACTTTTTAGGTTTTTGAAGCGAAATGTAGCAAGTGTAGAGTTGAATTGAGGGAACACCCTCAGGTCTGGTCTTGCCCTTCTTAACAAACAGCGTACATCCCAATCTTGACAACCCACCAAGATGCGCAAAGAGATAATTGCCCACCGTTGTCAGAGGGGGCAACCCAGTGTTTTATGCTGCAATACTGCAACTGAAGTGAGTACAGAAGAAAAAAATAAAAAGAAACATTTTACACTTTAAAAGACGTCTAGAAATGCAAACTTGTTTCTGTTTACTCTGTAAAATAGTACATAAGAAGTTGGATATAAGAATGTCCGCATTTTATAAGATCTTACGTCCAAGAAATGCTTGTAAATTTGATGTGAATTTAGATAATTATTTAAAAAACTTCAACCTGGTTGACAGAATGAGAAAACTTTTTGTGGTGTTCAGGCTTCGTGTTGTAATATACTTCTACCACTTGTACAATAAGATAGTGTATACAGGGCTGCAAAGCCACAAGAGATGTGTCTAGTTTTATAGGTTCCTTTCTTGTTTAATTAATGAGACTCACGCTGCTGACACAGATCCTCTAAAACTATGTTTTCAAAAATTATAAATATCATCCGGTAAATTTATCTGTTACATGTTCACTTCATACCAAGAAGTCAAGATTGTTACAGTCGTAAGTATTACAGTAATGAATGCTGTTGGAATTTAAATAGCCATGTAATTGCACGAGATGACTGTTATCTGTCGTCAAACCAGACAAAAAAAAATTGTCTGAAATTTGTTAAATATTTTGGAAAGGACCTGTACCAGTAGCAAGAGTCACTGTAAAAAAAACCTTTTTTTAGGCACAAGTTTGATTTACTGTCAAATACGCATATCATTATGCAAATCACAGCTTTAGTCCTGAACTATTTTTTTGCCACTACCCTTAAAATGCACATTGTAGTTCTTTCTGTTTGGTACCTGGTGGTAGTCTGTGTGTCGTAGGCTGTAGAAACAAGGGAAACATTGTTAGAAGGTTTGCACATAATAGCTTTATGCCAAGCGGAGTATTACACTTTTATTTGTACCAGAATAAGAGGTCAACATTTGTAAATTGTACGTTTCTAGTGAAGCAAAAACTAATAGTCTAGTAATTTGATGCAGTGTCAGCTAAGTGATACTTAGCTGCGTAAAATAAGTCAAGTTCTCTCAGCATGGCCATAAGATCTATTTCAGTGTATTCCCTGTATTAGAGTACAATAATTTAACACAGGGGGTCTCATGATATTTTTGCCATGCCAACATTACAGTAGTCTCACTTGGCCAAATTTTATTTGGTGGAATGTTGCCTCTTCTTGTGGTACAAAGACTATGATACACTTTGTGGTTCCATGAACTACTACTCTCTGTGTGTGTGTTTGGTAAGCATCATCACACTCACATCACAGTTGGTTATGTCCATTCATGTGGACTTAGAGACCTTCTCAACACTAAATTACTTTTCCTGGCATCTTGAAGGAAGTTTGTGTTCATTGTTCATTTTTCTTCTCTACTCCCAGAGTACTTTTAGTCTCTGCTTTGAACTTATTAGTTGACTTGAATTTCCCAGTACTTCACTGTGAAAAAAATAAAACATGCTACGTTGCATGAAACATAAATATGAATTCTTATGGACTTTGCTTTACATCTCTGTATGGTTGTGGAATTATGATGTCCGACATATCGGGCTGTGTTTTGGTTGATTTTTTGATTCTAAGATTCATTACACAATTATTTCAGTGGTTACTTTGTGGAAAATATTGCCTTTTTAGCACAATTGAACTGAGGTTCAGCATGCTATAGATAGGCATCAAGTTTTGACTATGTATGTATGTATGTATGTATGTATGTATGTATGTATGTAGAAATGAAAAAGGGACGAGTGACACAGTCCGAATAGATAGATGCAATCCGATGATTCGAATAAAAATTCTTTTTCGAGGTTTACAATGCTGAGAGAGTTGGTTAATACCTGACTATATCTGAATGTTATGTTAGAGAACGACAACTGTGTCATATGTATGTATGTATGTATGTGTGTGTGTATGTATGTATGTATGTGAACAACTTCAAGTGAGAAACCACTGGATCGATTGTTTTCGAATTTGGTAGGGAAATTGCTTATTGTGTACGTGTGTAGATAAAAAATTGTTCAAATGAAAGCCATCCGATTATCAATGGGTTTTCTAAAGTCCAAATAGGTGGTCTTTTACAATGGAAGTCTGTGTATGAGGTATGGTTATTTGATGTTACAATAATCACTTGTCTAAAGTCCATGGGATGTTCCATTATCCTATAGGTTGTGTTTTCATGTTTTAACTGTGTTTCTCTCACTGCATGTGTATGTCAGACATTGGATTACAGTTGTGCACATTGCCATTGGCAGTATTTTTTCATTTGAAAGGATAATTATTGTTATAATGGAGAACTTGACCAGTTTACATGAGAGTTATTTGCATAATCCATGTTTTTGGTCAGTTGAAAGCCCCACCTTGATGAGGAGCACATGGTCAGCCCCCCCCCCCCCCCCCCAGTACATACAGGGTGTTATAAGGCAGTGGATGCTTTTGGGTAGGGGTGACCAGGATACAGTCCATTGACAAAAATGTGGACCTTTTGTGACCACAAGATCTACGTACAACTAACTATGCACATGGATTAAGTTGTTTGTGATAATTCTGACCTGACCTAAATTCCAGAACTGCCTGGAGGGATGCCATAAAGAACTCGCAGTGAATATTAGCTCAAATGAATTATATCAAACATTCATCCCCGTCTGTTGAAACTAGGGCAGGCAAGCATTCCGATGTTGGAGTGGCACGGCATCGGACAATCCAAAAGGACAGCGCCCCCATGAAGATTATGGAACAATTACGTTGTTTATGCTCAGCCCAGTAAATGAAGGTTTTATGTAACTCAAAATGTGACACTTGGTGGCGATATTTCAAATCTTCATTCATGATCATGACATAAACGGGCATGCTGCATGCTGCATACAAAACTTGTGAAGTTTGAATAATAAATATCCCAGTAATAGAACTCTCGCTTGTTTGATGTTTACAGAACTATGTCAGGGAATATATAGATTATTTTTTTGTCTGTTGCACTGTAGCTTACTTTTGACATAGCCTTCTTCCTTACAAAATAATGGATTGTTATTACTACAATATAGTGTTTTGACCCTGCACACCAAAATTGATTTATACCTCCATGATTGAATTTACCACGCTGTAAGGAGAGTGTTGTTCAGTTTGACTCTACCGAACAACTCAGGTTTTCCATTGGTACGCTGATTTCCTCCTGCATTAACACTGAACCCATGAGGGATGCCCCTCACTGGGCCTCTTGGGAGATGTGTTTTTATACTTAAAGAGCTATACAGTTTAACGACAAAAGCAGTTTTATAAGTGCCATCATGACAAAAGTGGTTCTATAAGTCCCGTCATGACAAAAGCGATTTTAAAAGTCGTCATGACAAAAGCGGTTCTATATGTCCCGCCATGACAAAAGCGGTTTATAAGTCCCGTCGTGTCAAAAACGGTTTTAAAAGTCCCATCATGTCGTGTAGATCAAGATCTCATGCATGGAGTAGAGTATATAAATTATCAAGCAAAATCTATCAGTGACAACTTAATCACCACATATCATCACACTGCACAGCACACTTGTTGTTTAGTAATACATTAATATGTTATAACAATTTTGTCGTCGTGGTGACCACAACCATCTTCATCACCCCGAAATAAAGCTAGATCTTGGTATCTCAATCACAAATGGGTTTATTACAGAACGATTCTATATTTTTAATCAAGTAATTCTTTTTATTCAAATATCACATTAACATGAACAACAATACACAAACACTTGAACTGTGATATATTTTCAAACAACACATGAACGCATCACTTGGTGTAGGCAATTTGCTATTTCTAACGGGAAAAAATCTTTATATATAACATTTTTACTAAATAGATAACTTTATTCTAAAACTGTAAAATTAAACTAATCTTTTAAGATGGTTGCATGCATACATACAAAATCTTTACTAATACTTGGTTTCCTTTATAAGATATTTACAGCCAGTAAAAATAAACTTTTGGATAAGTTGTTACCACTGAAAAGTCCTTATTGTTTGCCATTGGTGTGAACAATAAAATGTTATGATTATCAACATCCTGAGGCCACATAAAAAAATAATTGTGGTTCCATATACAACTGACCAGAATCATTCCTTCCCTAAAATATTTAATAAGAAATCAAAAACGAAAGAACACAAAAATAGAAATGTCACATCCCTAAAAAAAAAAAATAAATAAATAAAAAAAATAAAAATTATTGAGATTACCTATTTTTGAAACAGTTGTCATCACAACCGATACATTTTATTTATGTGGCTAGATCATAATAATAGGATACCAGGTGAACTGTACACCATAATGGCTTGTCAACGAGATCTCCTTACTATAGAGCAAGAAAGATTCTTCATTTAACCCTTTCAGGACTAGAAACTTTCCCGCCAAAATTTTTGAACAAAAATTCTTGTTTCTCTGTAATTTTTGGAAAAAGATCAACTTTATTTTAGATCAGAATTCAAGAAATATTACTTCCCAATGAAGTAATATTCTTAAATTTTAGAAAATGTTCTTACAATCAAGTTTCTATTTATTCCAATGTCGTCTCTAGGAATGAAAGGGTTTTAACGTTAGCTAGATTGTTGCTCGTATTCATCAAATTTTCATTCACTGATGTATATTTTGAGTACACTTATGTACATTAACCACAGTCGTACATTTTCCGGCACTAGATTTATTTTAGCTGAATACAAACGAAAGCTTTTTCCATGAAAATACGTCACACGAACATACTTAATGAGTTGTCAAGTTTTTATATTCAGCTGTTGTGAAAAATGTCAACAACAGTTGTACATAATAAGGTGGGCAGGGCAGACTAGATGAGTTATTTACAAGAAGTGTTTACTTTCTCCTTGCACTGGCTGCTATAATTAAAGTGCACCTGACAGGGTTTAAATTACCATATTTTCATTTACAAAAATAAATACAACTACAGTACTTCTTTTTCTTTCTATTAAACATGTCTCCCTGTGTTATGAGTTGCTGCCGAATATTTACGACATGGCAAGAAATATGACATTTTACTTTTTATCACCACTACATTATTACTGAGAAAAGAGGTACCCTGGTACCATAATTTAGCCTAGCGATGGTACACACCATTACCCGGTATCAGTCAGTATCAGTTTACTCGACGACTCCAACAAAAAATGTTCCATTATATATCGTCACTATACTTATTCTTATTTAAGACCTGCATGGATTACGATTTTCAAATTACATGGAAGTATAGCTACGAAATATGCGGAGCAACATTTTTCAGTTTCCGCATCCACAGTTTATTGCGATTTTATTTCACTTTTCTTGAATACGTAAAAAAAAGTTGAGGTTTCGGTAATGAAAATCTAGGTGGGGTAGGGTAACCGAAACCAAAATTTTTGTTGTTTAGCCCTTAGTAGTCTAATCAGTGCATTTTTGAAGCATATTATAAGGTTTACTTACCATACGGTAATTGGCATTATATGCATTGTTATGACAACCATCAAAGAATATAATCTCGTACTATCACTGTAGCAGACAAAAATACAACAGCTGTGGTATCAAATTATATTTGTATCATTAGGCTTTTTATCAAAGACCACGGCTTCTATACTTATATCATCAGATTTTGTGATTTTAATTCTGGCTGTTGAAGTGGGTGTGACTGTAACGCCTTTGATATAAGCACAGAATAAACTATCCGTTACCTTCTTTGATTGGTCCATAAACATGTATCACTGTACCTTTAGCCAATCAGGTTACATTTTACAAAAGCTGTAATGCCTCTGATATAAGCACAGAATAATCTATCTGTTACCTTCTTTGATTGGTCCATAAACATGTATCACTGTACCTTTAGCCAATCAGGTTACATTTTACAAAAGCTGTAATGCCTCTGATGTAAGCACAGAATAAACTATCTGTTATCTTCTTTGATTGGTCCATAAACATGCATCACTGTACCTTTAGCCAATCAGGTTACATTTTACAAAAACTTTAACCATGATTTGCAGTAATCCCCTTTGCGGTAATAATGTCCCGTCTTTGCATATATCTACTGATGACTGCTAAATATATGTCCATTAAACTCAACAGTATTATTAAAATATTTATTACAAACGCTGCATTGAAATGGTCCTTCACTACCATGTAATGTTCTATGCATTGCAAACACCATGGCACTATCAAAATTTATCCCGCAGGCATTACATCTATTTGTAGCCTTAGGATTGTGTTTATTGACTGGGTCATGACCTCCTTGATCTGTGTTTTGATTGGTTGCATCATCTTTAATAGCCACTGACACCTGTACGGCTTTGTCCTGTTGTGGTACTTTGTCCGTCTGGCATTCTCTCTCAGTATGTTTTCTCTTACTGGTCGCATTGTCTGTTTGCAACAGTCTGATTGCATTGTCATCTGGACTCACTACCCAGTTATAAACCCCTGGTTTTGCAACACCTGGACTGGTCATATACTGGCCTTGTGGAGAATCTAACACAATAGGGCTATTTATGCTAGTGTTAAAAGACTTTGGACTACTTAAGCTAGAGCTGACAGACTTAGGACTTGCTAGACTAGTGCTGACAGACTTTGGACTACCTAGACTGGTGCTGACAGACTTTGGATCACTTAGGTTAGTGTTTATATTTCTATTTATCATGACAGCTTGTATCTGTTCTTGGTGGACATGAACTTGGGAAACTGTCTGTTGCTGTTGGCTTTTTGGTGGTAGGTTTACATTTGGTGAAGTCCTATCTTGTTGAGTAGACTGTAATGCTTTGTGTCGTTGAATTGGAAATTGCATTCGGTTTGGCCAGACTTCACCACTAGCAGAAGACAGTGTGACTGGTTGTGGCATATGACTATGTGAAGGGCCAACACCACTGACATTGCCACGTCCTGGACCAGTACCAACTTGAACATGCATTTGTCTACCACTTTGTGATTGTCCAGTACCACTGGCATGACTATGTGGTGGTCCTGAACCACCTGCATTGCTATTTGCTGGCCCACTAATATGACTTTGCACAGGTCTAGTATGACTATGTACTGGTCCACCAGAATGACTATGTGTTGATCCACCAATGTGACTTTGTACTGGTCTACCAACATTGCTATGTCCTGTTACACCAGAGTGACTATGGGCGGCTGGCCCACCAATATGACTATGTGGTGGTCCACTCATATGACTAAGTGCTGGTCCACCAGGATGACTTTGTACAAGTCCACTAATATGACTATGTGCTGACCGGGTACTACTTGCCAGCAATGCATCGGTTACAATGTCAGACCCTGGTTCAATTCGGGCTCTTTTCATTGGCAAAGGAACCATTGCTGTTGGACTAAAAACCTGCTTTGGTAGAATATTTCTAAGCACGTCCATCATTAAGGATGTGTCTGAGGCTTCACCCTTCTTCATATCTGCTAAAGTTGTCTGAAGACTCTTGTTGGTGTACACTTGAGACAAGTCAGCGTCTTGAGACAGTGCTATCATAAAGTTACTAAGCTTACGTACACCCAGCAATAATGGTTGGTACCATACGTATAGTGAATCCATATCACCGTCTAGTTTGACAGGTCGTTGCCAAAACTGTGTACATGCTGGGTGAAGTCTACTGATGTACTTCTTGAAAGTTTGGACAGGACATTTTAGGCAACCTTCAACGAAACAAAGAAGATAAATGATAATAATAACAGTACATGTTGATAAAACACTTTCCAAAATGCATGTCATGATCATACTATTAATACTGTACAATTACTACCCCTAGCACAAATCTACAACACAGCCCTATACAACTTTCTCAACCACCAATTAATTCAGCCTTTGTAAGCGCATAGGTTTAAATCCTTAGAAAACAACCTCTGTCCTACCAGGTTCCCAGCTGGGTTGACTGGGGTACAATCATGTTCAAATTTTGCCCAAGCTGGGTTGACTGGGGTACAATCATGTTCAAATTTGGCCCAAGCTGGGTTGACTGGGGTACAATCATGTTCAAATTTTGCCCAAGCTGGGTTGACTGAGGCTTGAACCCACAACTTGCAAATTCCAAGCCTGTCACTCCAACAATTGATCATCATGACTAAAAGATATGACAGGAATATAAAAATGAATATCAAAAACCTAACAGCTGTAACTACAAGTAAACCACTTTACCAATACTAAACAAGTAGTTAAGTTGTTTTTAATACTTTTGTAGAAGTCCCATATGTTACCACTAAATCAAATATTTTCTATTCGCATGCATACAACTCACTCAGTCATGCATGTTATACTATTAAATTACTCTGGGAGATCCAGTTGTTGTTCCTGCCGATGTATTAAACTCCAACCTGAGGTTACGTAAACACCAAAGGCTTAATCTTTCAGACTATGTATGCTTGCTTTATACTTTTCAGGTCTCCAGGAAAGTTTTCTGAATGAGACTGTGAGAATGCTTGAGTAGATGACTGGATGGGACTGACTAGATAACTGGATGGTCTCAACATGTATGGTTGTGCTTCATCATGTATACTTTAAATATCATTATGAAAATATAAACAGTGTGCCCTCTAAGCCAATAAGACACTGACCTGTCACAATATTACATTAATTTGTTGTCAATCAAAATTTGAAATTCCCTAGCAGTATTATCTCTTACTATATCGTGGTGATGCAAAAAACTTTGGTGCTACCCTATTTCTTACTATATCATGGTAACCCACCCAAATGTGATGTCTCCCTATTCCTTTACTATGTGACAGCTCACAAAACTTTGGTGTCCCCCTTTCCCTTACTCTACCTTGGTCACCTACCAAAATATAATGTCCCCCCTATCGCTCACTATGTTGTGACTCGCGAAACTTTGGTGTCTCCCTTATCTCTTACGATATCATATTCATCAAACACTGGTGTTCCTTCATCCGTTAGATTCTATTTGGCTGACCCAAAACAAGCAGAAACACCACTTTCATCATCATTTCCATTCATCCAAATCATTTGATATTATTCATTACAGGGTATATGACTGAGGGTAGACATGGAAATTAATGTCATGTGGACTTCAAGTCTGCAGCTTTATGTTGGACCAATGTGCCGTCTAAGCCAATTTGCTGCACCACTGACACACAATATCGAGTGATGCACCAAAATTCCTCTATTTCTATGGTGACTCACAATAAATGCCAGTTGTTTTTATCATTTTTTCTCACGACAACAAAATTTGGCTATCATTAGAGGGCACACTATGTATATCCTACTGTACAATATCTTTCAAAAAAAATCATACAAGCTACTGCAGCTATCCTTTATCAATTACAGCAAAAGATAAATTGATTAAAGGAAATTGCTTTGTTCCAATAGTGAATACCTCTGTTGGCAAATATGCAATCTCTTTTATACAAAATTTACTTTATCTACCAATCAACATTATATCCATTAGACTTTCAACAAAAAAAAATTTCACTACATCTTGAAGTATCTATTATCTTAGACAACCAACAACAGTTAATTTCAACAGTAAAAATAAATATCAGAGCCTTCCAAGATTTCGACGACTGACAACCATCTTCATCATCATCATCATCATCATCATCATCATCTCAGAATGCAGCCAAGACCTCACAAATATTTAATTGCACGGTTGATTGAAGAAATCCCCTTTTTGTTGAAAATTCTACGCAGTGAATGAAATTATTCAAACTTAGACAACCAACTTTGTGTTTGCTGTCTGAGGTACATGTATCACTCAGCAACTAAGTTGTGGACATTTTATGTTTAATATTCAATTGCTTTCCTCAAACTGAATCAAGTTTATACAAATGTACAGGTATTTTATCATATAAATGTAAAAGGAGTTGGATGTGACTAGCGCAAGCTTTTTTTATAAAACCCTTTTGCCATACTGTTATAAATATATTAATACTATTCATTTGTATATGGGTAATAGAATCATAAAAGACATTCATTATGTGTAACCATGGTAACATCTTACCTGCCATGGAAAAAAGAGTAGCTTTATTGATGTGCTCTGGTGAGCCGACTGGACCCCCTGCGATGCTGACATATTCTCGACCGTTAGTATCTTTGCCAAATTCCATCATGTCCTTCGTCATCGTACTGAGTTCATTACGGCCTGGATTTTGATGTGAAAATAACATCAAATCTACGAACACTTTGTTTTGAAGTCCGGTCGGAGTCCTATCATCCAGACAACTACTGCTGTATAATTTCCTGAGATCATTCACACTCATAAACGGTATCTTTCTACCAGTACCTAGCCCAGACTCGATCAAAAACTGACATTTTTCATGAAACTTGGAGTTGGCGTATTCAAATCCGGGATCATGGATAGTGTTAATGTTTTTAACACTTAGCATGTATCTCTGTATGCCAGCCCTCATGGCCTTCAAACTAGATAAACTGTACACTGTACCATCTTTACGTTTCATATTTGTGAAAAAGTCTCCCAAAAGACTGTTGAGGTCTCCTTGTGGAAGGTCTTCAAAATCAGTACTGCCAGTACGATCTTTATAATATTCTTTGAGGGTTTTGACAGCCATTTTAGTTACTTTAATAGTATTCTCACTCAAACTCTGTGGGTCAGAGTCTGCAGGCGACATCTCATCATTTTCAATAATCATTGTCTCTATTATTACATCAGTATCCATGGCAACTGTCATAGCATCCATAGTTTCTGATTCCGTTTTAATGAGCGGTGAGGCCATATTGTTACTGGAGAGGCTATGCTCTGTTGATGGTCCGTCTGTCATATTACCAGCCTAATTACAACAGACTTCATATGGTTTGTGGTCTCCAAGTCATTCAACTTTCCATCAGTTATCTGAATAAAATGATAGAAAAGAGAGTTTCATATTTAAAAATGTGGCATGAGCTGAGTTTATGTTGCTTTTTTTTTCACTTGGTGGAATGAAAATGACGTAATCCTTGGTAGAAAAAAAAAAGACATATTATTTGGTGGAATGAAAATGACACATTCCTTGGTTAAACTATTGAAATATAATGTTAACATATTGATGAAATGTTAGTAAAAGTTTCAATGCCATTTTAGTAATAGTATGCAGGGGTGTAGAAAGGGCTGGTACAACTGCAGACATCAGACCATGGACGAACGGAACAGGGAAAGTAACAAATGAATCGGAACAATAACACTTGGCACAGCATGTTGGAACAGCAGAGACTTGTATTACACACACCATGGTTTGATAAGAACAGTTTTATGGCCTCTTTATCATGTGTACATGAAATTCCACAGAAATGGGAATTTGTTTGTGACCGTGAACTGTTATGTAAAGTGGTCATAAAACTGTTCTTATCAAATGATGGAATGTAATACAAAAGTCTATATACTTCCAACATGCTGAGCCAAGTGTTATTAATTCAATTCAGTTGTTTACTTTCCCTGTTTGTAACAGGTTCTGGTTGTCCATGGTCTGATGTCAGCTGTTGTAGTTAGGAAAAACATCCACCTACCATGCGATGTTTTGCTGGATACTGTTTCAAGAATTTGTTTAAAAAAACTCTTTGTTTTAACCAGTACATTTCCATCATTGGGATTTACGAGTCTTGTTCCTACATATTACCACTTACCGTTCATATTTTACTGACTAATTTTCAAATTAGCTACAACCCTGACACATGTACACTACATCATGTCATCAATTATTTAACACATTTTTTGCCAGAATACCCAGTTCTAATTTTTCCAACAACAACAACAACAACAACAACAACAACAACAACAACAACAACAACAGCAACAGCAGGTGATGATTAATGGCCTAGTTCCAGTCAGGATTAATATTTAAGTGTGGAAAACAGTTGTCTAGCAGAAATATAGCAAAAAGTTGGTCCAGAATAAAAGAATAATCCTATGTAATCCTTATGTCTCCACTGATAAGATAACACTGATGTGCAAACCTGGGATTGAATTCCTGGCTTTCAAGTTCAAGTATGATTTGTAAGAACACACTGGATGCTAGAGGTACCAAAAGCAAAAATTTCCCCCAAAATTAGAAAAACATGAATTAAGTCAGCTTGTCTCAAAGCCAATTTACATGAGGAAATTCATTATGCAGAGCACTAAATAATTCATCACATACAATAATATGTAAATTGCTTTGTGTATGCACATAATCATAAGACCGCATCACATCACCAGGTATGTCATAAACAATCCAACATGTTGAATCTTGTGCAATTTGTCACAAGTTGCTTCTCACGTTGCCCAATGAATTGCCCCATGTACGAACACAGTAGTTGCTAGTCTTGTCATATATGCAAAGAATTGCTCACTGAATTACCTTGTCAGGCTTGTGTAATGTGGCCTTTTGAGTTCCTTACAACATCACTCAATTTACACCAGTAGTGCAAAAAAATAGACAGAATTTAATTACAAAAGCCTCTACTGAGTGTCAAGTACAGCATTACCGGTACACTGCACCTAGCATAGACTGAGACATGGCTATATGACTCCATACACTGCACCTAGCATTGACTGAGACATGGCTATATGACTCCATACACTGCACCTAGCATAGACTGAGACATGGCTATATGACTCCATACACTACACCTAGCATAGACTGAGACATGGCTATATGACTCCATACACTACACCTAGCATAGACTGAGACATGGCTATATGACTCCATACACTACATATGATATAGTCAAACCAGATAGCCTAGCCTTTTCGGCTGTACAGTGCAATTTTACCAGAGGCAACACTCTTGTAATGTCAATAAAAAAAACCTACAGTTTTTTTGGGTTTTTTGTCTATTACATTGTACTTACATAAACTAAACGATTCTTTTTACTGGTGTGCATATACATGTATTTTACATTATTACAGATGTACCAGAGATTACTTACACCGGCCAGTGTGTGTGCATACTAGTAGCATTTTCACTACAGTGAAATACTGAAAACATTATTGCATACCTGCATGCAAATGATATGCAAATGTGGGCACAGAAGCATGTGATCGCATTTTGCCATTTTTATGGAAATTTGGTGTTTCAGATAAACATGTGTAATAATAACAGAACCCTGTGCTGCTTAAGTGCCAGTTTGGGTACTCAGGGATATTTGCACTTGTGATTGCAGTGTTTCCTGCTGTACTTTCACTTGCTAAGCTCATGAAAGTACTGCCGCACAGAAAACTGCAAGCACTCATGCAAACACCCTGAGTACACCACACTTGCACTCATACGTCATGGGGTTCTGTCATATAACTATGTTATATGCATTGAACAAAATACTTGCAGACAGTGACCTCTGACAGCAGACAGTGACCTCTGACAGCATCAGTAAGTGGAATTTTCTGAAAAGAGATAACACTAAACTTCAACTGTATTGTATGATGTTATTATATTTGTATGGCTACATGTGTGTGTGTGTGTGTGTGTATGTGTGTATGCATGCGTGCATGTATGTGTGTATGCATGCGTGCATGCATGCATGTATCATGTATGTATGTATGTATGTATGTATGTATGCATGTACGTATGTATGTATGTATGTATGTATGTATGTATGTATGGATGTGTCTGTCTGTGTGAGTATGTATGTATGTATGTATGTATGTATGTATGTATGTATGTATGTGTGTATGTATGTATGTATGTATGTATGGCTGTATGTATGTATGTATGTATGTATGTATGTATGTATGTATGTATGTATGTATGTATGTATGTATGTATGTATGCATGCATGCATGCATGCATGCATGCATGTATGTATGTATGTATGTATGTATGTATGTATGTATGTATGCTTTCCATACCATATGAAGTTCATGAAGTATTGTATAAAAGCTAGGGCTCGAAATTAGCAGTACCAGGATATGTAGACAACTAAACATTGTATCTAGACTACCAAATTAGTGGTAGTTCAGGGCACAGTTAACTAAACATTGTATCTAGACTACCAAGTTAGCAGCAGTCCAGGGCACATAGACTATTATTTCGACTACCACATTTATAAGGCAAAGGTCTTTTAGACCAATTGAAATCAACAGAAACTGAAGCTGAAACAGTTCAGTTGGCTACCACAAACATAAAAGTAAAATTAAAGCCCTGATCTGGTATAGTGAATTATAGCTATGAATGTGTTTGTTGACTTCACTCTTCAAATCCTTGGAAAATTTACATTCTTTGCCATGAAAATACCAAAACGGCTTTCTGGAAGAAAAACTCTCTGCATAAGATGATTTAGCTATTCATTTATTCTATGTTGAACATAATGTTGTGACCATGAACCATTATTCTTTATTCATATATGTACATTCAAGGCCCATGGCCTTTAGTACCGAATAAACAATATATTAATATATAACACTATTGTGTATTGTACTATGAACAAAATTATCAAAGGGCAATGCAAATGTCGAGACAATGGAAGCGGAGGGGAACAAGTGATAACGAAAGCACTGTATACTACATGTAATATCTCAAATACTGTACTCTCTCAGAGTCTGAATACACTTGCGAGTTTAAAATGATTGATTGCTAGATCAGCAACTGCCTTAAATCATGATGCATACTAGTATTCAAGGGTTAAAATTAAAGCAACATACACTTTCAACTTCGATATAAGCGTACCATACCATTTATTATAAGACCAACAATATTAAATTCGTGAACATATCGTCATGTTGGGTCAATGAATTATTCTCTAGACTCGGATCGGATATATAATACGTAAGTACTTTATGTTCACAATTCACAGCGTTTCAGACATGAAATTTCCGAGTTCAGATGCATGCATGCTGCTATTGTGATAAACAATCTATTACAATTGGTAGTCGAGCTTACATTGGATCAACTCATAATCCCGAAAACTAAATATAACTTCAGAATTGAGCATGAATCGAGTGTTTATCAAACACTGTGGTGTGTATTTGGTCATTTATTATTGAGCATGGTAATTGGTGTGTCGGCTGCTTCAACGATACATATCGAAATAAAACGATAACAAACTTACCATGAAAATGTGACTTGCATTTATACGGCTGCTGAGTTCTTCGTTGGATACTGTGATTGTAGAATGTGGCGTGAATGCAATACGAACACGCTGTAATGTTGATATAACATTGAGAGCTGAGCTAGCCGATGGAAGAAAAAAATATCACTCAAATTTACATACGAGCATAAAACATTTCCACTACTACCGTTGGTGGCGCTTCGGTTACTCGACATTTGACATAATTTAGGGAGATGCCAGTAATTATCGAGGTGGGAGTGGTGGAATATTGTTTTAATTAACCCCTTCAGATAGTAAGCCAATTTGAATAGGAAATCCAAACAAATACATATCAGTGTGGCGATTTGCTCAAATGAACAGTGTTTCTCTTCTATTGGTGAAGTTTACAGAACCTACTTATAATATTGCTCGAGGTTAATTTTCAAGTTTCTGTGTTACTAGGTCAAATCAACTGCCAGCTTTCATTAAATGGACAAATAGCATCAGATCAATAATAGAGATTTATTGCAATATTCAGCAAATAAATCAATCAATCAATCATCAGGAACATTTAGTATTGACGATCTCTGGACCTCGGGTGGGGGGGGGGGGCAAAATAATTTAAGCCAGACTTTGGGTACAGACTCAATATTAATACTATCAGATAAAAAGTCGTACATTTATGAGTCTGTTCAATAATTAGAGGGATAGTTTGTCGTAAAGTGGATGAATTCAATTACCAACTATTTATGTTGAAGCTATATTACTACATCTATACTATCAGAAGAACGACTAAAAAAGACTAATAACTTTGCTCTTGACAGAGATCAAAGGTAAGGCTACTTTTATCTCGGCTACATTTCCCTATGATTGGTAAGGAGACCCAGAAATGTCTTTTTCACCAATCCTACATTGGCTTCCTCTATAAAATACAGTTACAAACATTGACAAATCTGGCTTCTAAAACGACACGATATATGCTTGGGCAAAGCATTTTGAAAAAAACTTATGTTAGGAGATTCATACCTGTTGAACCCTTACCCAACCAATGCTGATGTAATTGTTCTAGTGTAAACCAGTTTAAATAAATCACTGTCAATAGGCCATTTCAGGGTGAAAATTGGAAATTGGGAATACAGCGCCCTCGCTCAAATTGGGGTATGATCATCACCTCATAGTACCGTTTCTGAAGAGCTTTGTCCCTTGGTATTCTGTAGAAGTGTAAATCAGGGATGTTTTTTTGTATTGTTCAGACATCAAGGAAAGCAGCAATGCTCTATGATTAACCAAGTAACCTATACCATGTATACCCCCAAGGTACACACAGACAGGAAGTAGATCGCCACCATGGCATATTTTGCAAAAGGCCTATCGACACTAATTTGATTAGTCATGCGAGGGTGTGCTCCATACATGAAATGATTTCAATCAAGCATTATAATCACTGGAGGTAATGATATGTAAGAAACTTTGATGGTTCAAAATGAGATATTACAATGCAATGTAGGGGTTGGCCGATGTGTGAGGTCGCCCTGTCACAGCATACCTTATAGACTAAATGCAATGAAAACTTGTACATAATTTTGACTGGCATTAACAGATACAAGTGGTTAACATTTTATTATATTTTCACTGATTACAGTACTGGTAAATAGAATGTACATAAATCAGTAAAAAACACAGATTCTTTGAGTCCATCTTTAAGGAAAATACATGCCATTGAAAATCATAAATAAAATAAACAAGGTAAGTTCACTACAACACAATATACTGTGTATAAGAATGCTGCCACTGGACCCTAGAATTGACTGTGGTCTTTTCCATTTAAAGGCCCATGTCAGATTGGTATCAAAATTTGGGTGAGAAAATCAATTGTTTGGCAGATCTATAGAAAGAGTTGTTCCTATTTAAGCCATATGTAGCCTGAAAGATTCAATCTATGTGGGTAGCAAGTGGTTACATAATCAGACTAATGACTGGCCCTTTCACACTAACCCATATGGTACCACTGATGAATCACTAGTCTCGGTTACCCAGCCTCTCACTGCTGGGGGCTCTTCTGCGAGACCGCAGAATCTGGGGAAACCACGTTTCAACTACCCTGTGTGAGAGTAACACACTACATTTTCTTCCAAGTCATAAAAATGGGTTTACGAGACCTGTTTATTGTAATTTAGATGTATGATGCTTGAGAAGTGATAACTTGTCACGAAAGTACCTAATCGTTTAGCCTACAATGTTGGACATGAAGTATTCCCAGCATGCACTGCTCTAGAAGCTACTTCCTGCACAGACAAGTTGGACTCTCATTTCCCCAAACTCTTGCTTGGGGAGGTCTCATAGGAATAGCCCCAAGCGGCAAGTCTGTGTAACCGAAACTAATTAAACATCCAATTTGGCAATACACTGTCAATGTACACCAATCAGATTATGCATGTGGGGGTAGACTGTAAGAAATGTCAGTTGTGTTGTTCAGCCTTATCAGGCTTCTTACTGGCTGACAGTGTGGCATGAATGTGTATCTTACAGACTAATGGGGGGGGGGGGGGGGTCATTGAATCATGGACCTTTCAGGTTTTGAAAATTATGTTCTCTTAATAAAATTTTAGCACTGTTTGAACAAAATGAGCAAAAAAAAATGGCATTCATTGCACATGCTAGGGTTTATATGCAGTTTTTGATAATCAGTGGGAGATAAGTGTTTTTGCTAAGCTCTGGAACCCCAGTAGTAACAGTGTGAAATCTGATCAAACTGGTGTAAATTCCATTACATTAGACCATAATCTTAGTGGTGAACCTCGGTAAAATGACTGGGGGAACACAGGTAGATTTTATCTAGTTACTCCCCATAACTAAAACACCTGTGTTGGTTAGGAACCCACATAAAAATGACAAGAGAACTCAGGTAGATTTTACCTACTTACCTCCCTAACAATAATGCTACTAAAAGGGTTTCAGAGATTACAAGAGAAATCAGTGACCCTGCTGTTTTATTCAAGGAGAACTCTCCCAAAATTACAAGTAGAAGCAAGACTGAAAAACACTGAACTCAATGTATGCATTGTTCACTTTTATTTGAACACCAGCAAAATTAAGGAATCATAAAAATACAGTTTTAGCACAAAGTCAGGTTGATGAATGATTGTTATTTAATTCCTCCAATGTAAAACTGCTATCAATTTGAAGGCTGGACTTGTATGTCAGACAGTATGTCAGCTCAGTGTTTCTTTTCCAATTTATTTTAGTTAAATAAAAGTTTCTCTATATAATCTATATTTTTATCTTTATAATTTTTAAAAGAAAGTTCTCGTCACAAAATGAAATGTTCACATATTGTTTCAGCCATATAGTTTGTCCCTCTATCACACAGCAAAGGCTACTGAACATGGCTTGTCCAGGAAAGGGGCCGATTCACACCTCTTTACAAAGGTATTTCAAGATCAACAATAGAGGGACTGTACAAATAAAGTGTTTTCTGTGTGTACCACAAATATTTATAGCATCCATATCAAGTGTAAATGTATACTGTTTCATTTGCTAATTGACCACATTAGAAAGGCCATATGCTAGACTTATAAATAAACCCAATTGAAACAGTATACTTTTACCCTGACTTGACGTGAATGCAATATACGAGTGTAGCACATACAAAAAGTGCTTCACTTCAGTGTTACTGGTTGTATTTGTCTGTCAGCATCTGATTTAAATATGCTAATAATCCTGAGTGTATCATCGATGACTACTAAAAATATGTCCATTAAATTCCACTGTGTTATGGAACACTTTCTTGCATACATTACACTGGAATTCTTCGGCAGCACCATGTAGAGCTTTATGCATGGCAAACACAAGATCATTGGTGAATATAATACCACATGCAACGCATTCATTCTCAGTTCTATTGGATTGTTTGTGGACTTCATCTCCACCGCACACTTTCTCTTTTGATTCTGTTTGGATTTGAACCTGGATACCTTTATTTGCACAGACTATTTTGTCTGTCTGAACTTCTCTTTCCCTGCTAGACTGATTTGCCTTGGAAGTGACGTTGTTTCCCTTTGGGATGATAGCATTACCACCACTTACAACCCAATTACAGACACCTTGGGCATTAGTGACGGGGATAGTTGGGATTACACTATTTCCTGATGCCATCAAAGTGTTGGCAACAATACTGGGTGTAACTCTGGTTGCGGTGGTCATTGTACTGGGTGCATTCCTGCTGGTTGTTATTGTGTTAGGAATAATCCTGGTTGCTGTCGTCATGATGCTTGGCACTGTCCGAGTTGCCATGGAAACAGTATTGACATTTGTTACCATAGTTACAGTAGGTGATGCCATTGTCATGGCAACATGAGGTGAACCAATGGCAGCAGTGTTCATCACAGCATTAGCTGGGGTAATAGCATGAGTTGCACTAGCCATGTTTGCTGGGGCTATGTTGACCCCTCTTGGTTTGTTGGCAACACTTTGTGCCTTCGTTGGTTTAGGGTTGACAAAGATTTGGTGACCGGGTCTTAGCTGTACTGTGTATTGTTTTCCTGACATGACATAGAGTTGTTGATTGGCTTGTTTTGTGGCGTTGTCTTGTTGTACCAATACAGCTGATTGAGATAAATTCTTTGGTGTCATATTCGAATGTGTGGTAATAGGCACTGGCACTGTTAACGGAGTTTGATTGTCTTGTACAAGAACAGCTGACTGAGGTAAGTTTCTTGGCATCATAGTCGACTGGGGATTGGTATGTAATATGGGCATTGGTATCTGGATATTCTGTTGAACTACACTCATATTTGATGTACTGGTTGTCATCGTCTGTCCTGGTTGCACCAATGCAGGACCACCAGAAGTGACCACCACGGTCACAATATTACTTTTCTGTTGTTGCTGTTGTTGTTGTTGTTGTTGTTGTTGTTGTTGTTCAATACTTGAATGAACTGGCTCAACTCGTCGTCTCTTTGCAATGGAAGAAAAGCTCACTGGCTCCATGAGTGCATCATTTAGTTCTATATTACCCAACACACCAGACATAAAGAGATATTCTGCAAAGTCAGATCCTTTCATGTCGGCTTCTGATATAGCGAGTCGAATACTTGTATTGGTGTATGTTTGTGACAGCTTGGCTTCCTGGGATATAGTAGTCATGAAACTACCCAATGTATTATGCCCAACTGGTGAATTCAGGTACCAAGATGCAAACGATTCTTGAAATGAATTTCTTGGTCTTTGCCAAAAATTGTTGAAATCAGGATGTAGTTTGCTGACGTATCTCTTGAATGTCTGCACTGGACATCTACTGAACCCTGTAATGTAAAGGAGGATATGTATATGATTGTAGATGAAAAAATGCATTAATAATCTTTATGGCCTGGATATGGGTCTTGCAGACTGAGGTTGTATGGTGGAAGGGCTCAACTTTAGGAGGACCCAAGTTACAACTGAGGTCTGCAAAACCCATATCCGGGCCGTAAAGGTTTTATCATATACCCCATGTAGTGGCACTGGCATGGAAACATCATTTGAATCACTTAACATTGGCAGTGAAATATTATTTTATTTGCAAAAACACAAAACTAGTGAAGATATTAGCAAAGCCAAATCACTGAGTGAATGAATGTTGATGAGTATGCCAATAGTTATATTTGGGCAAAGTGTGCTAGGGTGGGATACAGAAAATTATTATTGCATTTTGATGCACATGCTCTCCATTGAATTACACTGGAATCAATTAAGGGTATATGATAACACAAATTAATACAATGTACAAGACCAGTACAAACCAGGTACAACCTACAAAGAACATAATGCAGAATACAACATCTGATATATTACTGAGTTTGTATATTAATATGCAAATTTTTAAAATTAAAATTAAGATATACAAAGTTGATAAAAAAAATGAGAGAACAAAATTAGAACAGCATACACATAACAACTCAACAAACCAAACATTTTTCTTATGCAAGGTGCATCATGGAATAACTTGTATGGTTGGGGTGCCCTCACACATCAAGGCCAACCCATACTGATCGGTGACTTAGACTTTATAACAACAAGAGGGCGCTGTATACTATCAGTATTCTATCCTGTAAATTTGTCCATGTTAAATTATTTATGATCTGAATTTTGAACAAATAAAAAAAAATTGTATAAATTTTATGACAAATTAAATGGCCATGATTGGTTGTGTATAGTAGTGGTGTTCCATTGACTGAAACTATGAAGAAGACAAAAGCATATCTCCACTTTCTACCAAAGTCACTGTGTTACAAAGACCAAGACAGCAAACTGGGAAAAATGTAAAAGATTATATCCTCACCTGGCACACTATACAGGATAACTTTATCATCCACATTACGGTATCTGTCATTATAAATACACACATACTCCATCCCATTGGAATCTTCACCAAACTCTAGAATGTCTTTGTTCATTTGTCTTAGAGCATATCTTGTAAGATGAACATTGGAAAACAGCAGTAGATCTATGAAAACCTTGCGTTGTAAACCCCATGGTGTGTTTTCATCTAAAACATTACTGCAATAGAGTTGCTGAAGATCACTTAGTTTCATCACAGGAACACCTTTGACTTTGGCCAAACCAATACTTCTCAGGTACTTGCACTGTTCTCGAAATTTGGCATTGGTGTGATAAAATGCTGGACCATGGAATATATCAATTTGTACCTCTCGGAGCATATGTCGGCCAATACCTGCTCTTATAGCTTGTACACTTGCCAAACTATACATAGAACCATCCTTACGCTTCACATTTTTGTAGAATGTTCCTAAAATTGAGCTTAATTCTTTTTCTGTGAAGTTCTCAAAATTTGGTCTTCCAAAATTTTCTTGACAATATTCTCTGAAAATTCTAACAGCCGTTCTTGTAGCTTTTAGTGTGCTCTCGTTTTGACTAAATGCAGATGGATACACACAGGCTGCATCTCCAATGTGTTCATGGTTAATGTCATCTGGATCAGATTCTATTTTGATTGGCACAAGTAATGATCCAGGGTCATCCTCGTGACCTCGCAAACTGACCTCGTTAGAGTCCATCATGGCGATTGTTCCATGCAATGTCTTTACTATAATGACCTGCAGGTCATGAAACTAAGGCAAAATAAAAACAATTACTGACTGAATGCATAGATTATGCAAGTATATAATCTATAACAAGCACACGACAGGTTTCTAGATAATTTGAGTACAGAGAAAAACGCCAAAATTACAACAAAATGCACAAAGGGTGTACATTACCTATAAACACCGTGCGTTGTATGAATAACTGCTTATTGACTTCAGACCACATAAGTGAACGGCGAATTATTCTCCCTGTGGGATAATGAACCGATGTTCCATATTTGTGAATACGTTTTTTCCGAGTTATAGTATAAAATTGTCCCCATTTTATTCTTATTGAATGGAGATTTTGATGAAATCTCGAAATTTTATTAGTTAGTCGACTCCTAGGGTTTGCAAATGATCAAAAAGAATGATAAATTTACGCAATCCTAGTTTGCAATGAGTAAGATAAAGGGTCTTAATGTGACGTCCCACGCAGCATGTCCACGTGATACGAGTCACATGATACGAGGTAATGCTCAGCTGACGGTCATCATCATGGAGTCGATACAGGGGACCGAACACAGCGAGATTCATATTCCACTGATGGGGAGCGGGTAAATAACAGTTTTCTTTCATTATTTGCTGTACTTGATCAGTGAGTGCATGGAAGTTAAATGAAATAATGCGAAAAATGACACGAACGCAACACGTACACGTATGTATGTACATGTGTACCGTTGCGTTGTACGTCGCTATTTCGTGTTATGTGACTCCTTCGAATTTGCACAACTTAGTTTTTCTATCGTGTTTGCCACCTTTGAGTTCTGACTCAGTGTGTCTAAAACCAGCAATAATTTCTGTCTTATAGCTGTTGATGAGTGTATTGCCACTAGGCCACTCTCATTTTAACAAGGCCAATTCAATATCCCGTTCAATGTATCCCCGTGTTACACTCACGGGGGATATGACACAATAACAGTCAGCCTAATCTATGTGGTGTTGGTTGGGTCGCCAGACATTTATGCAGACGACTGCACTCAGATTGTTTACGGAGAAGTTTCACTTTGTATGACCTCGAAGGGTCACGCATAGTTTGGACAATCTAATGTCCCAGGCAGCCCTGGTCTCAGGGTCGCAAGAATACAACAAAGTTTTTTTTATCCAGCTAATGATTTTTAACTCCTTGTACTAGTTGTAATTACTGTATGTAAAGACCGGTTTGCGAAAAAAAAATAAAAAAATTTGTAAGTTGTTTTCTGTTTTGAAAGACTGAGCGTCGACAAGTAATACCAGGCTATGCTTTATGAAACTAAAACTCTGAGTCTGTAAATTTTATTATTTATTTCTGGCACACAAATTTATATACTATTATAGTACAGGAACTACAAATGTATAGATGCCATACAGAAATAGTACATGTATGTTTAATGTTAATACATGTGATCTTTGCAATACTATTATCAATCAATCCTTTAAAGTTTTGATAATTCTGTATAAAACCGAAAATCACTTTATGGTATACTTATGAAAGCGAGATAAGTCTTTATGAAAGCAATCATTATGTTCTTCTAAAAATTTTAATTTACTTTGAAAGTATTTATCTTTTGACAATGCGACTGTCATGTACATTCATTGTATATGTAGAGTCACTCAAACTTGAACTCCAAGTTTTACCTTAACCGAATCTGGGAGAAGCTCCTGTTCCAATCTTGAACCATTCCCATTTCCATTCTGGAACCAGTTCCATTTCCAGTGTGGGGCTGGTTGTAGTTCCCAGTTTTTGGACTTGTCCTCATTCCAATCTGGGACAAGTTTGTGGTTCTTAGTTTGAGCATGGATGTATATTAGGGGAGCCCCTAATACATCCATGGTTTGAGCTACCTGTACATACATTCTTCCTGAATGAGCACAAAGAGCAAATGTATGTCACATCATATGCCACCATTATGTCTCTCTGATCACATGACCTTTTTTGACACAATACAGTCTGGCTAATGTAATAAATAATTGTCATGCAAAGCATTAGCTGTAATATGTTTCCATTGTAGTTTTACCACGAATGTATTACACTGAAATCCCTTAGTACATCCATGGTTTTACTTAGTCTGCTACCCTTGCATTGATCTCAAGATTTCTCTGGAGTGAAGAGATGAATCAATGCACCTTGACTAAAGTTTTACTAGACCACACATCACAATGGAAGTTCAAGTTGCCTAAATTTTCTCATGTCGTCCTACGCTATAACATATTCAGCACTTTGTCGTTTAAAGTATTTTGTTCTTTAGTTTTCTGTGTACTAATTTTGCATTGTGTTCTATAGATGTTTTGCCAATTAAAATCAATCAATTATCAAAACATGAAAGTAATGGATCGTGATGGGAAAATATCTGCAAACTGGCAATCAAATTTGTTTTGAACGAGTCATTCCATAAATATGTGTCTGTAAAATTTATGTGTTTTTGGATATTTTGGCTATATGGATGACAATACAGTATTTATTTTTGATTTTTAATTTATAAAACAATTTTATCATGACTCCCTTCTTGAAAAAGCAATGTGAAACAACATTGACCAAATCCTGTTTCTAACTCAATAAATTACAAAAAGCTAAAAAAAAAAAAAGGTGTAAAAAGTGTGCTATTGAACATACAGTAACATTTTTTTTTTTTTACACATTTATGAACCTTTTGCCATTTATTGAGTTACAAATACAGACTTGGTCAATGTTGTTTCACATTGATTTTTCAAGTAAGAAGCCATGATAAAATTATTTTATAAATTACAAATCCAAAATAAATATCCAAACCTCATCCTTGTGGTTTAGTCAGGGAGAAGGCAAGTGCAATCGTTGGTCAGAAACAAGTAGTTAGTCTTAGCCAAACAAACTAATAATTTGAGAAAATGACTTTTAATTTACCATATTTGCAAAATATTGTAAACCTGGGAATTTTCACTATAGACTAGGTTACATGTGTTTTGTTACAAAACAAAAAATTTTTTAAAAAACAAGTAGTGACTAAAATATCTTGTATATACATGCAGCAATACAACAAGTTCATTAATTAGTAAAAATTAGTCTTGGGAATTAGCTCAAGACTGCAATATGGCAAAATATTCTAGTCACGAAAATACTTGGTAGCGGTGTATAGTATGGTATATGATATGCTCCAGTTCACTTTTGTGTGTGTTTTATATTTGTACATATATACTAATATAGTGTTTTTGCCAAATATGGCATTTTAATCATATGGTATATTTCTGTCTGGTTTTGTTATCTGATTAGCGTGGTATCAGGTGGGATCACTTTATTGAACAGAGAAATAATGGAACCTGTAGGACATTAACTGTTTTGTTATTCAGACTGATTTTGGTCAATTCACGTTGTTTATCAAGGAAAAGAACAAAATAATTACAATGGAATTACTGTATACAATAATTAAATTATAACATAAATTCGTTAATTTAACAATCTTTGTTTTTAACAAGACTTTGGTAGGTCTAGGACACATTGACTACTAAATGTCATATTTAGATATCAAATTTATGAGGTGGTAGTCTTATAGACCAATTGAAATCAATAGAAAACTGGAGCTGAAATAGTGACACTTGGGTAATCTGACTACCAAGGGTAGAAGGTAACTTTGTAATTATCAGTATTACAAAACCAGGCATATTCAAACTTGTACATATTGTAGTTAGACTACCAAATTCATACAGTGGTAGTCTGTTATACCCATCAATAGAAAACTGTAGCTGAAACAGTTCACTTGGGTAAATCTGACTACCCAGCATAAGAGTGAAATTTTGAGTCCTATGTAGGCCTAACAAAAAAAAAATTGTGTGGTTCTGATGACGCTCAATTTTAGAATAGGTGGAGTTACTGGAGTAGGTAGATTTTTTATTTTATTTTTATTTGTTTTTCTTTCTGTGTGGGTGTCTAGTTTAGGTTTTCCATTGTTTTGTAAATGGTTTCTGTGTTGTTTATTTCTTCCTATCAGATGTACAGCCATTACAGATTGGAAGAACAGTCTAAGAGAGTCTTTTTAAGTTGATCTCAGTTTAAGCAATTTCTGCAATTTTATTATTTTTCTCTCGAGTACATAGAAAAAAGTTTTATAGGGTCGGCAGTGAAAAACTAGGTTGGGTCTGGTGATTGGAACTAAACAATAATTTTATACATAAATTTGGTTGTCTTTTCTCATACGATTTATATAGTGAACTGTAAAATGAAATATTAATTTGTTTCATTTTGTCTTTTTTTTTAACAGACGTGTGGTGAATCGTAATCTTTACATTGCTACTGCAGTGGCAGTGTTAGGATCACTCAGTTTTGGTTACACTTTAGGCTACACGTCGTCTGCTAATCCTGACATGAAGGACAAGGGTATTTTGGATGATAACACAGCATCCTGGTTTGGGGTAGGATTATATCACATGCAGTCTTCATTTCTGGCCAAACAGCACCACCAGTGGCCAATCTGTTAAAATCTTTTGTCTTTTTGATAATCAGAATATGTGCATCGAACAGATTCTCACCAAATCGAAGGTGTAATACTGGTACCATGGATTTTTTTGGAAAGTGTAATTAAAATGAAGTTTGGTTATGTGATGTTCTAGTAATAATAGTGGTAGAAAGTTTACAAATTTTCAAATTTTTCCCATAGTTTATTGAGATTTTCATTACATGATATTTTTTAAAATAGTGTCAATGCACTTGACTACTGTAATCTTTCAAAGGAAGGAATACAGGCAGGAGTTGGAGAGAGTTGTGAAAGCATCAAGTTATGTAATTTTACAGGGTATTAACCTATAGCCTGTTTATTGCCATTATACTGAAGACTAGTAACATATCGTAAGTTTGTTTTTAGGGGATTCAAGTACCTTTGCTATTTATTACCACTCTAGAGTAGCCATTGCATAATTTCTGTACTAATTCACAGGCAGTGGTAGCCCTTGGAGCTATGATTGGGGGACCAATAGCAGGATGGCTTGTAGAATTTGGTGGAAGAAAATTGTGTGTTATGGCCAGTGCTTTGCCTTTTGTGATTGGCTGGTTGTGTATCTCAATATCACATGGTATATTATCCTTGTTGATGATTGGTCGAATTTTGACAGGAATTGCTGCTGGCATGTGTTCACTTGCTGTACCGGTAAGTCTTAGAATATACGAATTATTTACGTACCATCATCAAATGAGGTTCTCTTTGCATCTATTAATGGAGACCCTTATAACATACAGGACAATGTTACATTTTTTCACATGTAATTGGTAGCATGTTTGTGTGAGACAGACAGACAGACAGACAGACAGACAGACAGACAGACAGACAGACAGACAGACAGACAGACAGACAGACAGACAGACAGACAACCAACCAAGAGTTGAAACTGAGCTTCTAGCTTAAAGCTGGGCACAAACTAAAACTTTTGTTGCGATATATTGATCTATTGAACGGACATTGGTTTGATTATGTGCACAGTAGTAGGGTGTGATTTCTGATGACATCCATAACCTTGCAGTGTATAATATTTGGGACCTCTGGTTTTACAGTACTTTTATCACACAGTGATTATATCTGTACAACAAAAGTGACGCTATCACCCACTTATTTCATCTACCATATTGAACAACAGTAGTTTTTGTTTGTGTCTCTCGTAGTAACTGATAGTTCAGTTTCCGCAGTAGTATCTCACTGAAATCTAATCAGATAAGATTTTTGATCATGTGGATATTATGTTTCAGGTGTATATTGCAGAAACATCCACACCTTCATTGAGAGGTTTTCTAGGAGCTTGTTTTCAAGTGGCTGTTACTTTGGGAATTTTATTTGCCTATCTTGTAGGTGAGGAAATATTAATTATTAATATTCGATAAATCCTATTCCTGTTATTGAAATGGAAATATGTAGATTAGTACTTGAGGTTAAAGGTTCATGATTCAATCCCAGGTTCTTACACTAATCGTACTTCATCACTGAAGCCATAAGGTTTATAGACAGGGACCGTATTCCGTATGTACTTCATCACTATCCCAGTCTAGTCAAGGCCCTGATGAAAGGCGTTGATTATGGTTCACCCCCATGGTGAGCGAAGCGCGAATGGCGCATGTCAGTAGTAATCCATCACAAATTGACAGGCTGTCGTCACCGCTCATTAATATTCATTACAGCTGTTTTGATGATGTCCAATGTCCAACAAGGACTCCACCTCCAGTCGTTTAAACTAAAATCATGTGGGGATGCAACAACATAATCATGTTTATATGAACACTGTAGGAGGGAGCACAGAAATCTGTGCAGATCGTCAGGGCCTTGACTAGACTGGGATAGTGATGAAGTATATATACGGAATATGGTCTCTGTCAGGAATTAGACTATAACGATTAGATACGATAAGTTGTTTATTCTGAACCAACTTTTTTCTGAGGTCTACTTTTTGCACAAAAATGTAATCCTATAAACAAACATGGGGCTGTTGATTTTATCATGAGACAGTTCACCATCAAGCAAATATATTCTTGAAAAATAATAATACATGCTATTGCAAAGTTTCCAGTGCATACAAATTGTATGTGACATCCTCGATGTGTATGTTCAGTATTTTTATGTTGTGATGAAGGATTAGGCCAAGGAAAAAAAAGAATGTGACGATGTGTTTGTTTTTACAAAATGGTGCGACGATGCCTTTTTTTTTTCTTTCTTTTTTTAAATTCTCAACAAACCTGTCACTCAATCTACTATTTATGGCAGTCACTGTTCTTTTTATTTAGGACTTTTGTGTTTCCCCACGGATTTGCAGACTACATGGGCTGGACAAACACGAAAAAAAAGATCGATGTGAGGGTATTTAAGTGATGCGCACTCTGACCAGAAATGATTTTTCTTTTTTTTGGCCCTGTTTGGTATGCAATTTTTTATTTGAAGGTCAATTCCGGTGTCAATATCTAAACCTCTAATTGACTCAGAGGCGTACATTTTGCAATAAGTCAGTTGTCAAATTTTCAAAACAATGTACAAGTGTTACTTTTCTTCTTTTGTTGTAGGAATGGCTGGTCTTAACTACGTATGGCTTGCCCTAGTTGGGGCAATGATTCCTACGTTGATGATAATTTTGATGATATTCATGCCTGAGACTCCACGTTATTTACTCAGTAAAAACAAACGAAATGATGCTCTTGGTGCTTTAACTTATCTCAGAGGTAGTTACATCGATGTCGACGAGGAATGCTGTGAAATTGAATCAAATTTAGACCAACAGGTAAAAAACAGTTTATTTTACTGTCATTGATACTTCAGGCTAATGACCTTTGAACCTGTGTATGCCCATATTCATTGGTTCAGATATCAGTGAGTTTTTTTTGTCATATTCTGATATCAGAACTCATCAATGGCAATTCTTTGTATGAGAAATGTAGAAACAAGTTTCCACAAATGCCTGTACCGGGGGGTATACATGATTTTCCTTAATCCAAGGACGTACTATCTGAGAATGCAATCAAAGAAAAGTTATGGGATATTCTGCTTACCCTGACCATAGACGTTTCCCTCCAACATCTATTTCATGATATAGTGACTGTAATGCTGTGTGGGTGACATCAGATTAGAAAATGTGTGCCATTGTGATTGGCTGCTCATTCCAGTCATAAATATATATTTAGTTTCACATCATATGGAAATGCCACTGATGTCATCTAACACCGCATTAGCAGCAGCAGGTCTATTTAAATGCAATACAAATTTGCATCAGTGGCTTAAAAAAATGTGTGTGTGTGTGTGTGTGTGTGTGTGTGTGTGTGTGTGTGTGTGTGTGTGTGTGTGTGTGTGTGTGTCTGTGTGTCTGTGTGTGTCTGTGCGTGTGTGTGTGTGTGTGTGTGTGTGTGTGTGTGTGTGTGTGTGTGTGTGTGTGTGTCTATATATGTTTTTCGGTGTAAATGCTCAAATCAACAACTTACATTTATTTCATTTCACTAACTATTCGACCATCATGACTCCCACCAAATCATCATATGTTTGTTTGCTTCTCCAGGAAGATATGTCCATGTCGGAGTTCCTGAGACCAAGTCTGTACAAGCCATTGATTGTGAGCGTAATGTTGATGATATTTCAACAGTTTAGTGGCATCAATGCTGTTATGTTCTACACTGTCGATATCTTCCATAGTGCTGGTTTCACTGATGGACATCTAGCAACTGTAATTGTTGGTGCAGTACAGGTGGTATTTACAATTTTAGCGGCATCCATCATGGATAGGGCTGGAAGGAGAATTTTGTTAATAGTAGCAGGTGAGAAACATTTCTTTCCTGGTATTGGTCATTTTATGAAAAAAAAAATGTTGATAACCGTCAGAGCTGTTACGTTGATTACACGACAGTATGAGGGGTAATATGAAATCTTTTAGTGTTCAAGTATAGCCATGTGTATTATAACATATCACATCCTCTTGTATGAGGGTGTCCGTATTTTATGTTTCTCATCATATCACCTCAAAGAAATGTCAGGCATGGTTGTGGGATGCGATAGCAAAAATCTCCACACTACTGGATTCTTGGTTATTTGTACTGGTGGGTTTACATACTATTAGGCAAAAAAATAAAAAAAATAAAAAAAAAATATTGGTTCCGGTTACCCAACCCCACCTAGTTTTTCACTGCCGACCCTAAACTTTTTTTTTTTACATATTAAAATCGCGAAAATTCTGAAGTCTCACATGAAATAGTGGATGCGGAAACTGACATCAACTTAAAAAGACAATATAAAACTGGTCTTTCAATCTGTAATGGCTGTACATCTGATGAGAAGAAACCAATAACACAGAGTGCATATGGAAAACAATGGAAAACATAACTACCTGAACTATTATTCATACATGAAAAAGAAAAATTAAAAAAAAATCTACCTACCGCCTATTCCAATTTAGTTTAGGCCTAAGGCTGCATACCTATATAAATGAAAAGTGATCATTTGAAATCCATATGTTATATTACAGGTACTGGAATGACAATTAGTTCTGTTACATTTGGTCTGTATTACCAGTTATCGGACTCATCAGCGTCCAACTCAACACTTGCAACCTTAGCAACTGCATCATCATCCTCGTCGAATCTGAACTGGCTCTCGCTGACCAGTATGATTGTATACATTATATCATTTTCACTTGGTTGGGGAGCTATTCCATGGTTGGTCATGTCGGAAATATTCCCTTCCAGGGCTAGGGGAGTAGCTAGTGGTATTGCCACACTGGTCAACTGGACATGTGCATTTATTGTGACGTTAACATTTGTACATATGTCGGTAAGTAGAAATTTATGGCAAATTGTCTTTATTAGCTCTCTAGATCGCATGCTTGATTATTGCAAACCAAGTTTTTACATACCCAGTTATCACATACCCAGTTATCACATGCCTTGTTATCACATGCCTAGTTATCACATACCTAGTTATCACATGCCTAATTATTATATACTAAGTTATTAAATGCCTATTTATCACATGCCTAGTACTAGTTGTTATGTACCAAATTATCACGTCTTGTTATCACATGTCTGTTTATTACATACCTAGCTTATCACATGCTTGGTTATCACATATCTAGTTATTACATGCCAGGTGGTCATAAACCTCATTATTACATGCCTAGTTATCACATTATGACATACCTAGTTATCCAAGTGGTAAGTTATCGCACCAATAAAAGCATTTGGTATGCTGACTTCGAACTTGGGTGATACAGGATTTTGATCCCTCTGAATTTTATATCACACACACACAGGTGAACATTTCGACATATTAAGTTTTACATAATAATTGTTCACATTCTTGTTTGTTTTTTGTGTTTCAATTTTTTTTTCTGTGTATTTTTTTTTTCTGTCTTCTAGGATGCAATGTCAAACCAAGGAGTATTTTGGTTCTTTGCTGGTGTCTGCTTCCTAGGGATAGTTTTTGTGTTCTTCATTGTACCAGAGACCAAAGGACGTTCTCTTGAAGAGATAGAGGCTTATTTTGAAGGCCGCAGCCCAAGTACTGAAGAATTTTAGCTTTATTTGTTGTCCCAAAGTCTGTCTTCTTCAAACTTTTATTACATTGTTCCATGCAACTATACAAGTCAACAAAATACCAGAAGTACTTCATGATAGTTTATTTCAATCACTTTGTTGTCCAACAGAACATAATGACAAAACTGAGAGAAATCCAAATGATGTATATTTTATTAGCCTTTAAACATGTGTATTTTATTTTCTTTAAAGTGACCATATGGATAAAAAATAGCAATTATTTTGGCTTTTGGATTATTAAAACAGTATTTTTGCTAAGGTTGGGGAACCCCGATAACAGAAAGGAGAATACGGTAAAACAGGCATAGTTTCAAATGCATTGTACCATAATTATGGTTGAGAGCCTGGTAAAATGACAGGGAAAGTCAGGTAGATTTTACTTACCACCCATAACAAATCCACTGTAAAATAACTCTACATTCTTTTGTTTCCTTTAAAAAACAACAGAAACAACATTTATTAAAATTCATAAATTACAAATGATTAATAAATGTGTGCAATGTTTGTTATTGTACGTATAATAACAAACTTTTTTTCATGTTTATCAGTCATTTGCAATTTATTGAGGTACAAACAAGTACTTGGCATATGTTGTTTCACATTGATTTTTCAAGAAGGAAGCCATGATAAAGTTGTTTATCAATTAAAAATCCAAAATAAATACCCAATCCTCATCCATATGGCCACTTTAAAACTTTGAATGAATACACATTGCTGCAATTATCCTTCAAGAAATTCACACCCAGTGCACCAACAGACAAATCATGGTGGTAAATATACAGAAACATAAATAGTTACATGGAACAATTTATTTTATACCAGTTATTGCATGACTATGGCTAAATCATTAGAAGCATGAATTTGCTATACATGTATCCCTCGCGCCTTTTCAGTACTTTGGACATGTCTTCTTTTACTTTTATTTGAATGGGTTGCACCATATTTACATAGATAGGGGTGAAAGGCCTCTACAGTAGTTATATGTGTCTGTGCATGAACTTGCCTACTTGCAAATGGAAATACTTAGCCTTCCAAATTTGCATTCTATGTAAGCTTTGTGGCTATTATATGGCAGGCTTAGTCATCAGTGTAAGCCTACTATGACATAGGTGTAAATATAGCAAAACAGCCTGTTGTTCAGAAAAAACACATCATTTTAAATTTACATGAGCACTACTTCTTAATGAGATTGAAAGCCTGAGTTTCAATCCCAGGTTCTCACATTAGTATTATCATGGAAGTATAACCTTCCATGGTATTATCTTATCAGTGGAATCATAAGAATTACATAGGATTATTCTTTTTGTACTGACCAACTCTTTCCATAGCTCTGCCAGATAACTGATTTAATATTACACCTAAATTTTAATCCTATGTTAAAGGCCAATACTTCAATCCCAGGTTCTTGCATTAGTGTTATCATATCAGTGGAGTTATAAGGATTACATAGGAGTATTCTTTTAGTTTTGGGCTAACTTTTTCTATAACTTGATTTTCATCCTAATATGAACTGAGCCCTTAATTAATACTTCAGTTAATCAAGTAAATTACATTGTTGCAATGGTTACGGTCAGGCTTTGCATCATTTCTGATTGATATGTTGCTATTGAAGTAAATAATCACACTAGAAAGACAAGTGATTGTGTTATTGCCATGGCAATAGTATGATAAAAATAAACTGAGCTCTCTAGAGATGTTAGCACACCTTCACATCTTTGTTTGCCATACTACTATTACGTAGTTTCAAAATGGGAAGATCTTATTAAAATACCAATATCAGATTATGAATAATCAGAAAACCAGTTATCTGATTGAGCTATAGAGAATTACAATCCTGAACCAGCAGAGTGGTCGTGTGCAAGCCCTGTGGCTCCACTAGTAAGATATTTGTAATTCAAGACTAAGTGATTCATACATTTGATGTGAGGATATCTTTGTTATAATATATATATATATATATGGAACCATATTTTTTTTACTGCAACATGTTCAATCAATTCTAAATTCTATTAACTAGCAATGCTCATACCTTGATTTTTGAACTTATTTCAAACTGTTAAAAGGTTTATACTGTGCAGTTATACCACAGGGAAAAGGACAAATAATCAATTTTGTTCTCGCGATTTTCCGGATTTCTAATATTATTTTCTGTATATTTCAAATAAAGTTTTAAATACTGTTTCCTCTCACTTGTTTTTTTTCTTTCTATTTCTTTCCTGATATCACTGTCTTATCTGAGTTTATCAGCTTTGCATTAATTAGTAGCTTGCTAGAACAAACTCACTATTTGTCCAAATGTGTTACCTCCATTAGTCGGATCAGTGGATGTTTACACTCACGGCATAATTGTGGGCAAATAGTGAGTTTGTTCTAGCAAGCTACTAATTAATGCAAAGCTGATAAACTCAGATAAGACAGTGATATCAGGTAGGAAATAGAAAGAAAAAAACTGAGAAGAAACAGTATTTAAAACTTTATTTGTAATATACAGAAAATAATATTAGAAATCTGGAAAATCGTGAAAACAAAATTGATAATTTGTCCTTTTCCCTGTGGTTATACCTTGATCCTTTGGCAGTTTCAAAACACTCTTCCGTGACATTGCAAATTAGTATCTTGGATGGTGTTGTAAAAGAGGCTGTGGTTTACAACAGTGTTTCAAAATAACTCTTTTAGTTTCTTCTCCAAGCTCTCCCTATCATGAAGCTTATAAAACACTCCTGTTCAAATATTTAGCTGAGAAAAGAACTAATCAAACAAATAAATATTGGGGGGGGGGGGGTGTTGAACCACATTTAATGCCTTGAGCAAGGGGATTGACGACTGGGATTGTAGAACATAATACTGTCCCTGTCAGTACCTAGATTACATATAAATACGCATGAACATAATATAGTTATATGGTAGAGAAGGTTAATACAAAACAAACAAACAAGTACAAATGAAGGGGTCACATTATGAAAGAAATTACTTCATAGCAGTGTCAGAATTAAAGTGACCATATCGTTGAGAATTGGGAATTTATTTTGGAATTTTGATTTAAATAAATTGTGAAACATTAAAAAAATACATGTAAAATGTTTGTTATTGTACGTACAATAACAAACTTTTTACACTTTTTGCATCTTTTTGTAATTTATTGAGTTACAAACAAGGTCTTGGTATATGTTATTTCACATTGTCTTTTCAATAGAAAAAACATAGTCAAGTTGTTTTATAAATTAAAATTCCACAAAAATAAATACCTCATTCATATGACCACTTTAATGTCTATTTTTTTGAAGTTTACAAGTTTTGTTGGTTTCCATAATGGTTATATACTAGTTAGCTTGTGGATGTGGGAGTCATGCAAATACAGCTAATATTCTGGTTTCATTTTCATAAAAAATGGGCCTGTTTCATCATTTTTGTGTAATGTTAGGCGACAGTATGATTCTAGATTATACATTGTTTCTTCTGCAAATGTCTGTTGACTGCATTCTGGGTATAAAGTTGGAAAAATTGCCAAGCAAAATGGCTACCAATTATTTACCATGATATGAAAAGTATGGCCTATAACTTGAATTGAAGTTCTCCTCCATCTACTAGTATCAATATATTTTTTTCACCCAGCATCAACATGTAAGCAGTCATGTTGCAATAATCTGTAAAACTATTAAACCATGGAGGATCATTAGTATATTCATAGACATTACGTCGTGTGTAAAAACAAAACAAAATGGCTGCCAATATTTGTATTTTCCACTTTTTGTATCCTTGAATATTTGTATATAGTATGAATATTTCCAAGTTTGTCCCATAGAATTTGTTCACTACATACACATGCAGGCTACAAAGCACAAACACAACCAGTACCCAAGTCACAGTGTGGCAAACAGGGTGAATCAGACCCTTTCTCTCATCAAATTTTAGTCAAACTACGAATATTTCCAATTTTTTTCCCTTTTTAACTGCATATTCATTGGTCCCATAGTTAAGGTATATGTATAAGTAACTACACAAATAACAGGTGATTTAGTAGTGTGTAGGGTATATCACATATCTATCTAAGTAGTCGTTAAAAAAAATTCCAGTGGCAGCCAGTGGAACTTCATGAGTTCTAACAATAACATTGCTTTTCATAGAATACAGTCTATTTTCACACTATTTGATTGCCACGTGTCTCTTATATGCAATTTTTTCAGTATTCATTGAATTTTTGGAATTGGAATTTAGGGATATTAGGATATTGATGATTTTCATGTTAACAACTACAAACTACTTAAAGGCTACCGTACATTAGTTATTTTTCAACAGGGTAAGTTAGACAGTTTATCTCAATAACTGAAATGTTGTGACGTATTTGTATACAAGGAGTAAAACTTCTCCACATAACACACAATTTTGAGGAACCAGACTAGTTTTCATGTAGTTGTCGACTAATGAAAACACTGCAGAATGGTCAGACAAAAAGTTTAGTTATTTTGACTCCCACAAGAAAGCAAATCTTTCTTTAAATACTGCAAGTGAAGTCCTGCATGATTTGGTAGTCTGGGAATTGTTTGTTGTCTGACAGTGTGCATACTAGGTAACCATGACATCCTGGGACATACTAATATAGTAGTAGACTGTATTAAAGATATGTCGTGTCGTTCTGTCCTCACCGGCCTCCCCTGTGTGAGGGCGCCCCATCACAGCATAACTTTCAGACTATTATCATAGCAACACAACAAAATCTATAGTATGGAATGTCTGTGTTCTTGACTACATGGTCTAATTTAACATTTCCAAGTTTAACAAAATACCATATTGTACTCAATACTATCTTTGTTGTTTCTAACACAGGAAAAAAAAACAATTTTGGAAGCAAATGCAAATTTTAACGGACGTTGTCAGGGGCATACCAAAATGGACTCTTCCAAGACATATGAAACAAGCTGGAGTGATACACCTGGGATCTTGGTGCTGTCTGTAGTATACCCCTGGCAAGGTGTCAGCAAAAATTTGGGACTTGCCTCCAAAAGTTTTGACTCTGTCAGTAGAATTTTCATTTGAAATTATGAACCCAGGGACCATGAACATTTCATACTTGCATCTTTGTTGTTGATACGAACGATGATCACAAACGTTTTTCCATTTTTTTCTTATGTATTGTATGTCATTGTCATCAAACATTCCAGAGTTCCAGGTTTTTTACTTTGTATTTTTATAGTTGTGCACTACAGCATAAAGCTGCATTTGGTAATAAAATAAGCATGGCCATGTGATGGTCATGTGATGATCACATGATGTTATTATTGAGAGTTTTCAAATTACATAATGCAGCTATAGCCATGTTGTCAATGGGTGATAGAGTTTCCTACTCGCACTGTGTCATGGCTTACTTGAGAAATATAGTTCCAATATATTTTTCATCTGCTGACAATTTTTGTGTTTGATATTTTATCCTCGTTTTTTATTAGATTCTTATCAGCAAGTAGAAGAAAGTGATGTAGATACATAACTGATGAATGAGTGGAAAATGGTGTAAGTTTCTATGGTAGTGCATCGCCATTTAACCCCTGCAAGTAGTAGTCTGGTGATATGGTACCTAATAGTGTCCGTCTTTATCCCACCCACTTCTACAATTAATGATGAGCTGTGCCATAGGGTGTCCACTGTTGCCCACACCCCAATCCACCCTCATAATCGATGGTATCCCAGAAGATGACCTTTCAATGTGGGGTCAAGCAACCTTTCCCCAATCCCACCTCCATATTTGGAAGCTGTACTAGTCATATGATGTGTGCTGAATTACAGTGGACAGTAGATGTGATATAGCAAGGGATATGCTGTGTGCAACATGGCATGTGATATGCATTATATTACATAGCATGGGATATGAAGTGGAGTACACCGTATGGGATATGCAGTACTGTATTACATGACATCAATGCAGTATATTACACAGTGTGGGATATAAAGTGTACAACATGGCATGTGACTTGCAGTACATATGGTATATTAACCAGTATTACATGGCATGGGACATGCTGTGTTCAGTGTGGCATGGGATATAGAGTATATTACATGGCACATTGTGTCACTGGCATGAATTAATTGTATAGTATAATACATTGCACAGAAATGTCAGCATGTTGATATAGGGGTATTACAAAACATATGCAAAGCTATGTTGTTACAACTGTCTTTAGGTAAGTCAAAAAAATGTACTAGTATTTCTAACAATTTTGAATACTTTGCGGTGAAAAAGTGGCTTGCTGTAAAATGCCACATTATTGCATGTACTATAGTCACCAGTATGCATCACTTACAGACACTGCCATATACTTAATAGAAAAGAATTTGTCAAGTCAAACTAAATTGAATATCAAGTTGTGTTTGCTGATTCAATCTTTTTTTTTAACATCAACATTTCAGAAATGCTGTAGTTTTGCTGTCTGCAATCTCTCCGAACTTAAGAAGATTAATGGAGAATACATTGTTCATGGTTCCAAGAATCAAAAGAACAGTAAAATATAGTCATTTTTGGGACGGTGAATTGGGAAAGAAATGTGATGTTTTAATCTGTCCACTACAGACCTTGATCAATCAATGATTTAATTATTCGGTGTTAATAATTAAATCATTGCAGGATCTAGGTCCACGGTCGCACTTGTTTTCAAGTTACCATTTCCTACCAGAAGATTACTTCACAATAATGATGTCTATGAATTCTTCTCTTCAAAACAAAATAAACCAATCCAGAGACTTTGTGCAACACATGCTTCGCAGGAAGGATAGTCCAGGCATTCACTTTCATGTCAATAATTTAGTTATTTTTAGTTTATATCGATGAGAACACTCCTAGTATTTATGGATTTATAAGCTAAGAAAGCTAAGGGACGATCGCACAATGTCACACAAGCTCAATAAGCAAACTTCGTAATTTAATGGGGAGTTGGTCTGGCGTCATTACGATTGCAGAACTTCATTTTGGCATTTCTAACCAAACTTCGAAAAAGTTCATGCCTTCAATTATAAAAGTTTCTGTATTTACTACTGGGATGTTGATAAGTTGATAAAAATTTACTTCTAATGTGAGATACAGTGCTTGATTTCCGATAGTATCTTGATGTGTTTACAATCGTCTCAATAAACAGGTTCAGGACTTCATGTTCACCATCATGTGTTACACATTATATTGATCATAGTGATGCGACCTCTACAGTTTTCATCATGGTTTACATCGTATATAAATATGTGATGTCAAACTTGTGAATGTTCATTTAGGGGAGGGGAGGGGGAGGCTTGTCCTAAACAAAGGATGTTCGATTAATGAGCTTGTTTGACATTGTGGGAACGTCCCTAGGGATATTAGGATGTACATGAGTCATAAGTTGAAAGAAACTCAGTGTTTTTGCAGACTTTCACACTGGGTAAAAAGTGTACACAATTATGAAAATTTTGCACTGATTGTAAGATAGTTACTTTAGCAGACTTTCACACGATGTAAAATTCAAACTATAGCTTGTACACAATCATAAAAAGTTTATACAAACTGTTTATATGCAAAGATAGTTGCTTTTTTTGGCAGACTTTCACTCAAGGTAAAATTCCATCTCGAATGTACACAATCATAAAACATTTGTACAAACTGTTCATGTGCAAAAATAGTTGCTATATTTGCAGACTTTCAGACAATTTTAAATTCAAACTCCAGAGTGTACACAATCATAAAAAGTTTGTACAAACTTCATATTAAGCAAAAACATTAACATCAATTAATATGCTCTAGTTATACACACTTCACCATAGTAAAATACAGCCAGAACATTATAAAATTACTGCTGATGGTGGAGGGTGGCAATTCAAATACTTTAATACTGAGATGAATGGCTGAATACTATTTAATATTCATTCATGGTTCAACTTCAAATAAATTAATGAATTAAAATCTGGCTGACGTAGGAGAGAACTCTTCAGTCTATTTACTGTGTTCTACATCAGTCTGGTTTCCTCTTTTTAACCTCTGTCCAATGGAAAGGACAACTGATGCATGCTGGTTGTATTGTGTGAATTTGTGTCTGGTGAAACTGTAGCTAAGACATAATGTGGCAGATGGGGTTGAGTCTGACCGTCACTGTCATCATTCAAATTTTAATCACAATGTTCAAAATCATGAGCTTTGTCTAAAAAACATGGGACTGTGAGATTATATTTCAAGACATTGGAAAATGAAGGGAGATGGGAAGTGATATATGGTATTCTATGACCAAAGATGCATGGGCCTTTCCTCATGAAGGCCAGTGTTTTGGTGTGTAGCATGATTTCATGTTCCAATAGAGTTATATAGCATTTGCTTTGGCAAATTAATGATAGATTGATTTTTTTTATCAGTGAAATCAAATTTCAAGTTCTAAAATGCAATTAACGTTGTTGTATAGGCTCTTTTTTTCATCCAATTCTTTATTGTAGAAATGCAGTTGTAACCTAATCTGCTAAAAATAAAGATATTGATTCCCAAATGTTCAGTGATTGTCCCTTTAATATTAATCGGTCAGTGTTTGTGGCATGTTTACTGCTTATGTACGGTATACTCTTTGCTAGTTTTGACTCCAGTGCGTCTAAATAAAAATGTATGAGTGGATTTACATAGTTTTATTGATAAATTCACCTGACGCCCTAGCCCACACAACAACCTTAAATTGTTCTCCATTTTGACCAGTATGTCATGTACATTATAGTTACTATTCTGGCACACAGCCTAAAATGTTATTAGAAAATATCTGTGGTTACATTAAAAAGTGTACAGCCATATCAACTATTACAATAAATGTTATAGTGCTGAACTGTAAGGCAGTGTAGTATAGATCCAGGCCAAACTCTTCAGCCTTCAATTATTGCTGTGGGTACGTGGAGTCAAGCCCAGGCTGTTGCATAAAATGTGGCCCTCTCCTAATTCCATTTTTTTAAAATATGGCCCTTCCCTAAGAATTGACAAGTAAAAATACCCCCCCCCCCCATCCTTGCCCCCCCCCCCCTGTATTTATACTGAAGACTCTATTTGCCAACATTTGTTAGTTCATGGAGATTGTTTATTTTTGAGACAGATAAATACAAACAAATGGGTGGGTAGTGTCAGTTTTGAGGAGAGAACAGTTAGATAACTCACACTATCAAGCTATTAATACAGACAATTGTTCACAATTGCACACTTTCAACCCCATGTAGTCACAAACAAACAAACAAAAACGTGATTTCGTTTGGCAATATTACCCTTGACTAGACTGTGCACATGTGATCAAAGACTGCACTGCATGCTGTAGTCTCCATAGTAGGTTTGTACAGTAGATGAATAGTGATGTACACGTATGTTGTATTTCAAATCTCTGCCGTACACTCTGATTGTGTAAATAAAGGTTTGTTTGTTGGTTGGTATTACAGGTGTTGGGTCTTTTGCATTAATTCCCACGGAAATCAATATAAATAATAACACTTTTCTTTCCTCCAGATGAGATACTTCTCTTCACAACTTATACGTACGCAATCTCTGTTTTTAACTGAGGTGTACCAAACATCGTATATGTAGGCTAACATGTACTTTTGTTTGTTTCTCGAGATTTAAGATAGAGGAATTTTGGTTGAATGAAATACAAGAAGAATACAGGTCATGATTTAATTGAATAGTATTGATTTCGAAATACTTACTGGAGTTGTCCCTATTATTGTTAATATAAAAGGAATTGTGAACTCAAATTGATTTTTTTTCCAAACTCTGAAATTTTTATCAACAGATGGAAACCATGTAATGGTTAACATTTTATATGAGAATGTATCAGACTGTGTCTTAGGGTATGGAATAGGCCAAATTAATGGAAAAGAAGATAGGTTGAAAAAAATTGAAACTGGGATTTAAACGAAGTGTATCATTAAAAAGCACACCAGCAAGTAAGAAACTTGTGTATAGACATAAGATTATAACCCGTCTTTTCAATTTTGTAACACTTCTATCAGCTTGAGCAGATTCTTGTCTTTATAAGCGGGTTACTTCATAATCTTTGATGTTGGTGAGAGATCTTTCTCCAACGTCTTTGTACGTTCGTTCAGCGTTAAGACCACTAAAAGAATTCTTTCGAGGTGCAACATGTGCGATCGAGCCTCGAGTCTAGCGCCACTAACGGTATAGTATGGAAACCCTAAAGTCCAAACATGGCGGCCGCCAGAGCTCTCTTTAGTTCGGTCGTGGGACAGGTTTCATCTTCGTGCAAAGTCTTAAAACAGGTAAGTAGAGCAAATCTGAATATTCCAATTGAGTAAAGAACCTCTTCACATTATAGAAAGTATACGTAAATTGTTACATAACAATACCTTGCCTGGAACATGGACACACAAGGGAGAGGACGTGTCGAAAATCCAGAGCTACCAAGGACCATGCTTTCTGTTGCAGTCACTGTGTCAGCCATCCCCGACTTCGTCATGCTTGTCAATGTCATGACATAGCACAGTGACACTCCCAATATTATTTATTGTTGTAACGTAAGGTTGCGAGTCCGATGAGCCAAATGAGTCACTTATACCCAATGATGATAAGTTATAAATTTCTTAGTAAAGTCTATATACAATTCAAGCGCTTGGTCCACAGGTACTTGAATCAATATGTATGATTTTTAAAATAAATATGTATATAAATAAGACTTATTTATATACAATACATTTTTTTTTCTACACATTGATTCGAGTACCTGTGGCTTGGTCCATATTTGGAAAAAGAATTCCAATTTGCCCCCCCCCCCCCCCCCCCCCCCAGTCCTGCCTGCATTTTTATGTACCTTTCTCCTCACATTGGGTACACAGGTATGTTATTATCTTCCAACTCACATCAGTTTCAGTTATGTTGTAGTAATACTCGATCCTCACATCATTGAATTAGGTATGTTGCAGTAACCTTTGGCGGATTGGCACTTCAACACCATCACCTATTGCGACAGCAGTACCCAGTAGAACATATTATGCAGATTGGCGTATGTTGAGAGATGTTAAACGAAGACGTCTTGTCAAGCAGTATGCAGTACAAAGACTCCGGATAAACTCACTCAGGAAAAATAATATTTTACCAAGGGAACTTCAAGTAAGTCAGGCTGTCAGATTTTGAGTTTTTGAATATTCTAGTAAGTAAACAGTTCTGTTTTACAGCAACATTGCTAGTTTTATGCCATCGTTGTGGTCGAATGTTTAGTGTGGCCAGCCTGAATTCTGCAAGTTACTGCTTTAAGCCTCACAGCTGCCATTTATTTCAGAATGCTCAAGTCCCTGGACAAGCTTTGAACCATAATTGTGCCCCAGTTAACCCAGTTGTAGAAATAGGGACCTGATAGGACCTGAATGTCTAATCCGAAGAGCTTACATTTGGGCTGCAATGGATTTTATTGCTCCCATGGAGTTGAGATAGTTATTGACTCATTAGGACAATAACGGCTGTGACTGGGGGTAATAATTGTATGCTTCCATGGAATTGAGATAGTTATTGACTCATTGGACTGATAAGGGCTGCGCCAGAGTAATAATTGTATGCTTCCATGGAGTTGAGATAGTTATTGACTCATTGGCACAATAAGGGCTGTGCCAGGGGTAATGATTGTATGCTTCCATGGAGTTGAGACAGTTATTGCGTCATTGGGCCGATAATGGCTGTGCCAGGGGTAATAATTGTATGCTTCCATGGAGTTGAGATAGTTATTACGTCATTGGGCCGATAAGGGCTGTGCCAGGGGTAATAATTGTATGCTTCCATGAAGTTGAGATAGTTATTACATCATTGGGCTGATAAGGGCTGTGCCTGGGTAATAATTGTATGCTTCCATGGAGTTGAGACAGTTATTGCGTCATTGGGCCGATAATGGCTGTGCCAGGGGTAATAATTGTACAGCTCTAAGGTCACAACCTCCATTGTGGAAAACGCTAAATAAATGTGTCCTAATAATGTATTGACAAAGCCATTCATTGTCATATCACATGATTTCATATCTCATATCTTGTTTCAGTAATTCACATTGTCACCTAGGTAACTTAGTATTCTTCCCTCCGTTGACGATTTCTATATATTTTCATCTTTTTTTTTTTTTGCATTTATTTCCAAATCATAAATGCCATACATGTATGTGTAAGTTTGCAATAGATGGTTATTCGTACCATATATGGTCATATGATGTCATTCATACCATACATGGTCATATATTCATCCTAAATTTGAAATTTAAACATACATGCCATATATGGATGCATACCATATATGGTCGTAACAAATAATAAACCTATTTAAACAGTTTTGTTATTGATTTGTTTACACAGGTGTTTGCTGATAAGGAAATACATGCCCTCCCAAGAGATAGTAGCACTGTTAGACTGAGAAGGCGCTGTGCCATTACGTCAAGACCACGAGGTGTAGTCCATAAATGGCGTCTCAGTCGTATACAGTTTCGTATTTTAGCTGATGCCAATTTGATGTCTGGTGTTACTAGAGCAATTTGGTAAACACAGTGTGTGTATTGACATTATTGGTTGTCTTGGAGGTGATGATACGAAGGTACCGAGTCACAGAAACACATCATTGATATGCAGGGCTTAACATCAGTGTTAGTCACATGTCCACAGACTACCGTGGTTTCTATCTGATAGCTTGCCGGGATGACAGTTGACTATTTATAAAACTGAAAATGTAGGAACATGAACAATTTTTAATAAGACAAATATTTCTGATGTATTCCTCAGTTTTCAGTTCAGGAATTATATGGGACTACTGATCACCATCCATCCTTGGGCTACCAGTTTTAGAAAGTGATACCCCACGAAGACTATCAAACAAACAAGTAAATTACAAGCCCTGATAAGATTCATTGCTGTACTTCAAAATTCTACCAGTTATTGTAGACCTTTTCATTCATTTGAGCAGTCTGGTTTTACACTCAGTCAGTTCACTTTTCAGCAGCCTGGACATTTTGTGCAAAGAGATGTGATCTTGACTTGACCTCTTGTATTTGTGTACTGTTGTACTGATTTATACATAGTTTGTGTGTTGTAAGGAGTACAATATTTTACATGTCATAAAATGTAATAAAGCATTGAACTAGTAATTTAAATATCATATGTGTTAATTTCCATATCATGCCATGTAACACTTACAGTACAGTACAATACAATACAATACAATACAATACAATACATTACAGTACAATACAACACAATACAATACAATACAATACAATACAATACATCTTTATTATCCCAAAATGGGCAATTTTTGTACGATTGTAGAAGTATTAAAACAAGTTCACAATATACACTAATATAATATGCATACAATAAATACTGTTTAAAAATCAAGAGACAATCACAAATTAAAACAAAGGCAAATACACTATAGCAATGAAACAATAAGTTACTAATCATTCCAGACACAGTTCAGTAAGGAAATTGATGTAGGAATGAATGAATGTTTAGCTGTTATATATTGTCTTTGGCAATCTATTAGTGCCGATGGGATGGTAAAATTTCGAATTCCCAGAGAAGGAGATGCTGACTGGTGCTTAGTATGGTCGTGGCTTTGCTCAAAACTTGTTTTTCGTACAACTTCATTTATCCATGCCTATTTATGTATGTGTGTGTGTGTGTGTGTGTGTGTGTTTGTTTGTAACACGGTTCATGACTCCTGTGTCTAGACCTGCAGTGATATATGACTGGGTTGACAGATTTGCTCTTGTGAAAATAATATCTTTATAGATAAATAGTAATTCTTACAAAGGTAGAACACAATAAAAACATCGATTTGACAGCATCTGTGACGAGAAGTTATGTCTGCTATAAATGTGAAATATCCAGAGGTATAATGCATGCATACTCGTTCAGAGCGATTTCCAACTGCATTTGAATTCGAAAACTTGAATCCAAGTCCGATGCTAAATCTATACTTAATAATAAGGTCATTTAGGGGAACAAGCCTATCTGTCATAAATGGTTCGTATGATTTGTCATATTTCTGTATCACATCAGTTATCTGTTATCTGTTGGCCAAGTTAGGTCAAATTCGGCAAAATGCCACAAAAAAATTAAATTTGATACAAAATCCTCGAACGTGAGATCTGTCGTCCTCTCCGGGGTCACACTGCGGACGATATACAGCCATTGTTAGCTAGCGATACACTTCCGGTCGTTTCTGGATGATGCAATAGTGTAGCGGTGTGTCACATAGTATAGTAGATTTCGTTCGACACAGAACTACGTTTGAAATATACATGGTCTCAAAAATACACACAACAACACAAAAAAACACGAAATATAGTGATCTATGTGAAAATCTACAAAATAACAAAACTATACAATATAATTCAGGGGTACACCATTTGATATCTAGGGAGGGGGTGGACGATTTTCGAGAGAAAAATTGTCGCACGCCAACACGTGAAGAAAATAATATGCTTCCAGGGTATGAGAAAGTGCGGGAAGAAGCTGCAAATGTCAAATTCCCAGGCTAGGTACACGTGTACCTTGCGCTGCCGTCTATATTGTGCACGTGGTAGGAACCAAATGTTTATACTATTAAGGGAGCCTTCAGTATTTACAGGTGGCGCCGAGGAATCGGTGCGTGGGTCACTTTTACAAACCTGTTCTTAGGGGAGGGTCATATTTTACATTACAATATTTGGGGAGGGTCACATTTTACAATCCGTAGTTTTGTGACCAAATTGAATATTCAATTATTATCAATTTGTTTTGTGTGTTTACATATTGTTTAATAAAACGATGCATTTTGTTGAGTGTACCATCTCACCTTATCACTCACACTGTCCGTGAATGTTGTTGTTAAAATATGATGATGATGATGATGATGATGATGATGATGATGATGATGATGATGATGATGATGATGATGATGATGATGATGATGATACCAGGGAACTGTTATAAGTGACCAGAGTGTGCACAACATTGAAAGCACGTTTTAGATACTAGCGAGATTGTGTATGATTATAAGAAAAAGGTCACAAGCCAGTTTTTTAATGTTTGTTATTGTACAACCATTGCAGGAGTTATATAGAAACGCCTGTGATCAGAACGTCGTTTTATCAGTGGTGTACAATGAAAACTGTCTTTGAGGGTGCCGAAAGAAAGTCTACTTCTTATCACTACCAAACTGACAAAAACTGATAGAAAAATCAACACCGGGTCCCCTAGGTTCACGTGACTCTCTTATCAGTTTGTCTGTGAAAGTTAGTCATGTTGTAACACAAAATTCAATTGTAAGCTCATAGATTAATTTTGAATTTTGCACTAAAAGTCGAATTCTATTGTTAATATGCTTTAATATAGACCATCCATCAATGGCATATGAATTCACCAATTTCACAAAATGTTGTCCACACTCTCTTTCCTGTAGTGACATGGACATTTTCTCCACTACCTTAAAAAACTACCAATGTACTCCTGACCAGTTGTTTGTCACATCCACAGACTTTCAATTCTGGTAATTTGTTGACGACCGAAAGTCTTTATTTAGGCTTTTGCCATATTGAAATAGACGACCGCTACTTTTAAGTTTCATCATTACCGTATTACAGAAAAGTCGGCTGATTGCATATTTAATATGACCTACGTGTCAGATCCCCGATTGGTTTGAAGGTATACCTACATGATAAAGTGTGGAGTAGCAGTCCCGGGTAGCAGTAAGAAAATCATATTTGATGTCCGAATAGCCTTGGTTCAATATTAAAGTCACTCTATGTAAAAAGCTAAACATTAATTAATAAATTGGTAGTCGGCTCGTTCATTACATAGACCTCCTTACATAAAATGATATGGTCAAACGAAAAGTTTTAGCACATAGTCTAACGCGTGCACCTGCAAGCAGGACTAGTATCCTGTCAGAACCAACAGTTGACAGACGACGTGTACGGTTGCCTTTCTATCTATTAGAGTGGCATTGATCCAGTTCTTCTGAAATACTCAAATGACTTCTGTCGTTTCGATTTCAAAATCCGTTCAAGAGATTTTGAAAAGGATCGTACACAAGCGGAGTAGCTAAAATACAAACTCCACGATCACTTATGTTGTAAGTATTCATTGCAGACTTGAATGCCGTGTATATGTTTTGTTGTATATTGTCATGTGTGTTGGCGATTTTTCGCCCAAAACTCAACATATATTTTTTAGGACCTGACAGACTATTACGTTGCATTATATAAGCTTACAGTCGAATGTTATCTTACAACATGACAAACTTTCACAGACACAGACAAACTAATAAATTTAAAGAGTCGTGCGAACCACAGACAAGTACATGTATGTGCATGAACCTACATCAGAGGGGCCTGGTGTTGTTTTTGTATCAATATTTGTCAGTTTGATAGTGATAAGAAGTAGACTTTTTTTCATTCTGAACACAGGCGTTTCTATATAACACCTGCAATGGTAGTATATGTACAAATATTGCTTTCTAATACAGAGTCAAAATCATTTAATTTGTATATATATATATAATGGGAATATTGATTAACGTTCAGTAATCAATATGTCATGGGGAGGGTCAGGTTTTACACAATGGGACAAGGGGAGGATTACTTTTTACGAATGGAGAACGGGGGGGGGGGGTTCATGTTTTTCTTAACAGACCATGTGTGATTTCCTCTGGCCCTCCCCCTGTAAATACTGAAGGCTCCCTAACCGTTGGCAAATGCCGAAAACAAACAAAACTCTACCATTAAATCAAATTTACTACTGAGATTACTGACCTGACTTAGTACCTTGAATACTGTAATATATTTTGGCATTCAATATTATACTTTGAGAATAGTATTTTAGTTTTCTAAATTCAGATTCCACTATTGATCGGGAGAGGGTATTGTTGTCACCTCGATATGTTAGTCAAATTTTTAAAAAATCTCCAGGGGTGGGAGATTAAATTTTTTAACTCCAACTTTCCCTACTTTTGATATGAGGTTCATTCATTTTTACTTTCTTTGAAATAAGCCACATCAATCATGCACGTCTTTTATCGTAAGGTTAATTCATTTTCAAGAATAAAAAGTTTTGTATGTGTGTGTGTGTGTATGTATGTATGTATGTATGTATGTATGTATGTATGTATGTATGTATGTATGTATGTATGTATGTATGTATGTATGTATGTATGTATGTATGTATGTATGTATGTATGTATGTATGTATGTATGTATGTATGTATGTATGTGTGTGTGTGTGTATGTATGTATGTATGTATGTATGCATGTGTGTGTATGTATGTATGTGTGTCTGTGTGTATGTATGTATGTATGTATGTATGTGTGTGTGTGTGTATGTATGTATGTATGTATGTATGTATGTATGTATGTATGTATGTATGTATGTATGTGTGTGTGTGTGTATGTGTGTATGTGTGTATGTGTGTATGTATGTATGTGTGTATGTATGTATGTATGTATGTATGTATGTATGTATGTATGTATGTATGTATGTATGTATGTATGTATGTATGTATGTATGCCCTGTATGTATGTATGTATGTATGTATGTATGTATGTATGTATGTATGTATGTATGTATGTGTGTGTGTGTGTGTGTGTATGTATGTATGTATGTATGTATGTGTGTGTGTGTGCGTTTGTTTGTTTGTTTGTTTGTTTGTTTGTTTGTTTTGTTTGTGTGTCGTTTGACTTGTCGGGGACAAGTATATCCACATACATTTGACCAAATCTGTATATATTATGTTCCATTTCAACACGACAGTTGTTAATTTCTTGCTACGGCCTTACACACAAAAAACTGTGAAGTTGCGATGACGCTCAGTTTAAGAATAGGTAGGGTAGGGTATGTAGATTTTTTAATTAATTTTATTAAAAATAATTAAATTTATATTTTTTTTTCACATGTGAGTGTCTCGTCAAGATATTTAAGTTTTCCGTTGTTTTCCATATGGGTGATGCTGTGGGATACATACATGGGCGATAGTTTGGAATGTACAAATAAAGCTTCGACCTCCATGGTATAATAATCGAACACAAAAATGTTTTTTATCGACCAATGAGGATCTCCTCCACACAAGTTTATATCGTAACAGAATACCAATAGGTCAAATAGAATACAACTAAATTGTGATTATGTAAATATATTCACATATGATATGTCAAGAATGCAAGTACAATGTATAGAAATGACAATGGCAATTATTTGCCAACTAACAAAGCTGCATGTAGCATTGGGTTTTTTTATTTCTGAGTTTTTTAACATTCCGTGGATTGGAACCAGACTTTGAGTACAATCCCAGGAATGATAATAATCTCAGAAACAACAAAACGTGGCAATTATTGCACAGCTACTATCAAAGATGTTGACTTTTATCATTCATGCACTGGTGGGGTAGGTGGATTTTTTATTTTGTATATATATATATCATCAGTTGTCTGATGATCGCACTATGCGTGAAACTCCGAGTTACAACGTACCAAGAAAGTGTTCCAGAACTACCAAAACTATATTACGCTCTGCCACTGCGGTATAGAGCACTGTCTTAGCAGATTGATACTCACCGAGTTATACATATATATATATTCATATGTGAGTGTCTAGTTCAGATAGTTATGTATCTGTAGATTTCCATATGGTCTCTGTGTTATTTCGTTTCTTCTCATCAGATGTACAGCCATTTGAAGAACAGTTTTATATCGTCTTTTTAAGATGATGCCCGTTTCCACATCCACCATTTCTTGCGAAACGTCACAGTTTTTATGATTTTATCACTTTTTCTCGAATACGAAAAAAAAAAAGTTTAGGGTCGGCGTGAAAATCTAGGGGGGGTGGGTGGGCAGGTATAAACCGGAACCAAACATATTTTAGGTGTAAGTATCGACGATGTTGCTTTACATTATATAACATATAGCGTGTCTAGTCATATGAAAGAACAGCCTTATTTCTCGTGACCCGACCAACCCCGTTCTTCAATCTTGTGAACTTTAAAAAAAAAATCTACGCCCTATAATTTATATGACAGGATTAGAATAAAAAAAATACTACAGTATGTCATCATGTCTATGACCATATGATGAGTATATTTAGAAACATATACATGTAGTATATTATTTCAAGAGTATACAGGCCAGTAGATACAGTCACGTTATCCACGAATATCAAATGACATTTAACTCATGTATATTTGTTTATTTGATTATTTTTTGGTTCATTTGTTTGTTTGTAATATTGTTCCTTGGCTCCCTGTGCCCTAACTAGCCAAAACTTGGACCAGCATCTCCACCCAAAACCCCCGGATTTCAGTTGTTTAAATACATAAATGATATCCTATCTGAGGTATAAACTACCCTTTTCTTTATCCCTCTTCATCAATTCCATGAACTTGTATCTTGTTTTCTGTTATTTGCGAAAAAAAGCCAAAGTTTTCTAGTTGAGAACATACCTGGTCAAATCAGTCACAGTTTAGAGTCTAACTTAAAAAAAACAGAGGAAATGACTTCAGACCAGTGGGACGCCGGGAAGCGATAGATCTATGTTATAGGCACACTTAGTCAGCAGGACTTAATCTTCAATTTTAATTTGGGACCGGAGATGTAGCATCACCACATGATGTCTGCTTGTTTGAGGTGTTCCCTTGAAAATGTCGGAGGTCATTTCTTACGAAATATAAAATATCAAAAATATGTTTCGCATGTTAATTATATTATCATGTTAATTAATTATATTGTTGACCAGGTACTCATGTTTATGTACCAATGACTGTATTTGATAACAAAAGGACGAATGTATTCAAGTACTTGTCACCATTTTAATACCTAATGTCTCGACATTGTATCACGCCATAGAGTAATTGCATATGGTTTGCAAGATCTCAGAGTGGATTGTCATGTTTGTTGTATATGAATATGTTTTGCACGTTAATTATATATATCATGGTAATTATTTTAACAGCTGTTTACCACGTATGTTTATGCATAGACTGCCTATGGTTTATGTAATAAAGAAAGTGTATTTAATAATGAAAGGAAGGTATTCAAGTACTTGTCCATTTCAATACATAATGGCTAGACATTGTATAATGCCGTAGAGTAATGGATAACCACATTACTTACATACAGGGATTTTTGACGAAAAAAATAATTATGTATACCCATGTTCAACGTATGTTCTTCAGACACATCAAGTATATTTATTTATTTATTTATTTATTTATTTATTTATTTATTTATTTATTATTCATTCATTCATTCATTCATTCATTCGGACTGTATGTGTTTATTTACTTTTTACTTTTGTAAATTCTTTTTTTTTATATTTTGGGTTACTAAACATTTTTCGTTTGACTTGTTATTTTCTTTCGTGGTTTGCAAAAAAACCAAACAAACAAAAACAAACAAACAAACAGAGGGCTGAGACGAAGCGGAACCGCTAGAGTTACGGTACGGCAGTTAATTTTTTACTTGCCCTGGGATTTAATATAGCCTAAGTCATGTATTACGTATTGCATAGGTCCACAAATTCAAAGATCAAAATATCACTTACGTCAACTTTTTTATTTTTTAAAAATTAATTTACGATTTGTATAAGTATCTGGTTTTCACGGATAAGAGTCAAATGCCACATTTGATTCTAGTTTTAAAATATCAGGACATTGCGCAACTAGGCTAGGGGTTCTTTGGATTCGGACCTGACGTCATTGTTCAGACCCCTCTAGCAGAAGTATATATACCACGTGACGTACAAACAACCAGTCTCTTCTTACTCGTGGCGGAAAGGTGGTAAGTATGGCGAATGTTACAGTCATTTGAAATCGGGTTCATCTAATTATTTGTAAGCACTATACAGTTTTAATTCGTATTGTAGTGATAAAATATTGTATAGAGATGATGGCCAACTAAAATTTGTTGCGAATTTTCGCCGTGATAGACATAATTTAAGCTTTTAAACTGGCGAGGATGAAAGCGGAAAATGCGCTGTGTCACCTAATGGCATGCGGACGCCCTTAGAAGTATTTCAGGCATTTGCCTATAGAAGACACGATTTGACCATTTTCTACTAGCCGAATGTTGTTAGTTTACCGCTTAGTATGTTCATTATGTTGAATAATTTTAACATGTATTGCGGAAATTGTTCATGGGGGAAAGCCGACTACGTATCCACCCATTCATACTCGAAGTGGCCATACTGTTGAAACTTGCCCCGATCGGTTTAGTCAGTTACCAAGGGCATTTGTTAGACCGGTATTGCACAACACTTTGGTGGGCAAAGATTTCACAACGAAGTTAAACCGACACGTAGGCAGTGATAAAGTACATCAGTTCAACCGGTATTTGTAAAAAGTCAAAAACTGATCTCGGCTTTCAATTTTGACGCGTTCGGGGATAGTACGACAGTAATCATCGTTACGAGAAGCTAGTGAAAGTCGCTTCGAAACATACGTACTTATTTTACACGAGGAATTACACATATGAATTATTCAGGGTGTTTTTTTTAAGGCAATAGGCTGTAGACTTATCTTATCGAGTTTCTATCGTCATACGTGTAATATACGTACTAGTAGAAATGCCGGCGAAACAACTATGGCGTTTCACTTTGAAGACGCCACGTGTTACCCTAACGCGACTGAGGCAGAAGCAGGCGATTTGATATTCATTGGACATTTTGGGGCCAAACAAAGGTTTTCAACACTAAGTTATTATTGTCCAGATTACTTGAAATCTTAATATCTTTCTTAAACTAAAGTGTAACCCAATTCAGTCGTTATTTTATTGAAATCCTTTTTTTTAACACAAGTACTAACATTCATAAAAGATAAAGTTTGTGAAATATTGTACGGAGTGAGAACTAGTTGTAAAAGTATGAAGATTTGTATGATAAGGAAGCGGTGTTAAGGCACATGAGCAGTTTTGTGGTCTTTTTGGATATTGGTGAAAATGATTAACAGTTCCAGAGGGTAACAGGAAGTGAATTGAATGACAAACTACCTCCTTTCATTTTGCCCACAAGAGATGACTCACAAAGGAACTCGCCATTGATCTCAATATTTAACACAGGGCTAGAAAACCAGCAACTTGTAGTGTCAAATCAACTGCCTCTAAAATGAACCCATGTATAAAATAAAAATGCGAGGGGCCATAAATTGTACTCTAGTCTCTAGGTGATTTTCAACAGCTCACAATAATGAGATGTGTTCTCAAGGTAAAGAATTAAAATCTGGTACAGCCTTGCAAGTTGTGTGTTAGTAATAAAAGTTGGGTCTACCATGTTGAATTTGGTTCATTTGCATGAAGTTTGGGTTAATGGGGGGGGGGGGGGGGGGGTCCATTTTAAAAGTAACTTGCCCATTGTTAATTGTCTTCACTTGCTGATGACCCATGACCTGGGAAGGTGACTTGTTAGGGAGGTGAGACTGAAGCAGCTGTTATTTCAGAAAAAGAAAGAAGTTATCTGTGATGCATGTATGCACTTGGCAGTAAAGATTTCCCATGATCATGGTCACAATTACAATTCAGTGTAAGATATTCATAGCTTGGTGTACTTTTAAGTAAATTATCATAGCTTGTTGGGTTTTCACAATTCTGTTTAAATTGTAACAATTTGTTGAGAAAACAAAGCATTTCAAGACCAAGCCAATTGCCTTTGTAGTAAAGGTAAAAAGGCAATTGTCCTGCTAATAAGGTCCAACTCCTTTTATTCCCCCTATTGTAAATTGAAAAACATATCTTCTGAATAAAGAAAAGGGATGGAAAATTAGACCAAGGAAAGTGATTTCATGAAACACTTAAAAGTAAAATATTTGAATGTAAAAAAATTAGATTCAAGAAAATTGAATATGTTGTTAGTTATATAACACTGTCCCAGCATATAGGAACTGCAAATTTTGAAACCTGTTCACGCAAGTGCGAAGAGATTGTCTAATTCTGCGTTCTCTGAATGGTCATTATGTTCATTGAATTTATTCAGGGCAGTAACTAGGTAAAATGTGTATTTTCCGTGAATCTTACAGCCCAGCACCACCCCCCCCCCCCATTAAATTATGGTAAATGGTTTGGAAGCATATACAAGTTTTGCCAAATTTTCACTTTTCTGTTAAAGATTAATTGAAAAAGGAGTAATCCCACAAAAATCACACTTCTAATTGTATTTCTACTTCTTGGCCAACAGTACTGACTGGATTTTTTTGAATTTTCTTTTCCTGTTGCAGTCAAGTCAGCTTTTACAGAACATCACTTGTGACCCTTGTTCAATCCAAGCAAAATGGCAAAGGAAAAAGTCCACATAAACATCGTAGTCATCGGTCATGTAGACTCTGGCAAGTCTACATCAACTGGCCATCTCATTTACAAGTGTGGTGGTATCGACAAAAGAGCCATAGAGAAATTCGAAAAGGAAGCCCAAGAAGTAAGTTGTAAATGCATTACTGTACGAGCATCAGTTTTCTTTTCTGAGTAATCTAACATTTTGCACAACCAAGTGTCTTATAAACTGCCTGGAGCATACTAGGTAGAATTTTTTTTTCTTATCTAGTTTGAAGTGTTCTGAGTATTTCACAACCAATTGTCTTGTGAAGTGCACCTGTACATGATAATATAGCTTTAGTTATGTTATATGTTACATTGGAGTTCCAATGAAGTCCAGACAACAAATTGACAATGACGTAGTTGTTCCAAAGATCAGGCGAGAAGAATGTCTTTTTCAAGTGTTAAGCTGAAATTGTCAACTTTTCATATTCAACAATAAACACAATTACAATATGTGGATGAGCAAAGTTTTAAAAGTTTATTTTTCATCTCGACAGATGGGAAAAGGATCTTTCAAATATGCCTGGGTGTTGGACAAGCTTAAAGCTGAGAGAGAGCGTGGTATCACCATTGATATTGCTTTGTGGAAGTTTGAAACTGAAAAGTACTACGTCACCGTCATTGATGCCCCAGGCCATCGTGATTTCATCAAAAACATGATCACTGGCACATCTCAAGTAAGTTTATAACTTTTTAGTGAAATCTGTGCAAGTATGTGCCGTGTCATCTCGGTGTGAATTTAATTTCTATGCTGGTACTAAGATTTAGCAAAGTGAACTGTTTCAGCCACAATTACCTATTGATTTCCATTAGTAAGGCTACCACAGACTAAAAATTCGGTGATCCAGATGTGTGATATTTAGCATTCTTTTGTACTACTAGTTTCAAGCCCGGACTATTCTAAGAAACTCGTTAGCCATGTTATGCATGGAAGCAATTGGGATGGGGGGGGGGGGGGGGGGATATGTTGAATACCTCTTGGGTTATTGGTAGCTACTAGGCTGACAGGCCGTTAAGTAAAGGTTAAAATCCTGTTCCGGTCAAGTCCGTGAAAAAAGATAATGGCTGTGAAAGGATTTGGGATAACCCTAGACATCTGATTGATGGCTTGTGCTAAACCAAAGATTCATTTTCATTTCATTTTCTGTAACGGAGATCATATTTTGCCAAATTCTGTGCAGTGAAATACATCGTTTCACATTTTTGCTATCACAATGGTAGCAATAGTTGATGGTTTACATTGTTGTTCTACTTAAAAGTATCAAGATACTGAAAATCTGGACATATTTGCTAGAGGCTGGTTTTTTTTCCACTTACCTGGAAAATGCCCAAAATGTAAATAAGTAGTGATGACTGAAAGCCTTGGTGTATATTAACACAATGTACCAGTCTGGTAATTAGTGAAAAGTAGCCCAAGAAGTAGGTGTAGACCATGAAATAGTAACATTTACTAGTACTGGTGAAAATAATCTAGGTTACAGTACATAGTACTGAGAAACTACATTCTTGGTTGGCAACTCCAATGTGTAGATTGGTTGGTCATAGGCTGACCCTGGTGGAGATGGCATTCCAACTCCCCTTTCCTATCATAGTCATTGACATCGTGTTATCTGTCCTATTTGTAACTTTATATTTAGTAGAAGTGGTAATGTTGCAAGTGTGCTTTACGAAGTTTTATTTTCAGTCATGGGTCCCTATCAGTGCTGCCATTTTAAACTACTGTCAGTGCCTAATTTGGGTTTTGAGATTTCTTGGGAACATGCAAGAAAATGTATACCATGCATTAGCCAAAAATATGGAACTGGTATCCTTGTTGTTCTACGTCATGACAAAGATTGTTTACATCATTAATTCTGCTGTTTGAAATACGAGTCAAAACGTTCAAACTTGGCATTACTTCCCCTTGATTTTTTAGCACAACTGTAGTGCTATAGAGATCGCCCGGCGTCTGTGTGTGGATGTGTGTGTGTGTGTGTGTGTGTGTGTGTGTGTGTGTGTGTGTGTGTGTGTAAACAACTTAAAGTCAAAAACCGCTGAACTGATTGCCATGATATTTGGTGGGTCCATTACCTTGGGTGTCTTGTTGGGAAATTGTTCAAATCAAAATGATCGCATCACAGGTGTGTGATTTGGGTAAAAAAATGTGATTTTTGGTCAAAAAAACTTTAACTCGGAAACTACTGGGCAGATTAGTGCGAAATTTGGTGGGAAGATTCTTAAGGAGTGTATAGTAAGATTTGTTCATGACATGATGATTCCATCAGTGATATGCAAATTAGGGCTAAAAATGTCTTTTTGGTTAAAAATCTATAATCTGCAAAGATAATATCAGGAATTCATACACAAGTGAACAACAACATTAAAAAATGTATGCAAATATATCTAACAACATGACCACGTGGTGCCCATAGGAACAGATAGCAACATGGTTGGATAGGCAACTGGATAGTCATTCAACAAATGAACACTTCTTGTTAGCATGGACTACCATATGGATAAACATTTAAAAAAAACTGTATTGTTCTGCTACAACGCCATTGGCGGTATTTTTCTTTGATATTACTGGCAACGGGTATAGTTAAGTTAATTTTAAAAATTGATCATTGGTTTGCAGGCTGACTGTGCTGTACTCATTGTTGCTGCTGGTACTGGTGAATTTGAAGCTGGTATTTCAAAGAATGGACAAACTCGTGAACACGCTCTGCTAGCTTACACCTTGGGAGTAAAACAGCTGATTGTTGGTGTCAACAAAATGGACAGCACCGAACCACCATACAGCGAAGCCCGATTCACTGAAATCACCAAGGAAGTATCACAGTACATCAAAAAGATTGGCTACAATGCCAAGGCTGTGGCTTTTGTTCCTATCTCAGGATGGCATGGAGATAACATGCTTGAACCTTCAGCTAAGGTACGTCTTTATATTTGTTGTATTTTTGTTGTGGTTAATTTTTGTATTTGTGTTATCACTTGATGTCCAAGTTCCGACCATGATGGGGGGGGGTTATCTGAGAAAGTACAAGTTGCGGAAAATTGAATTAACTATAGTGAACGTGGGTTTTTAGGTGGCCAAATCATTCAATAATCTCTGCTCTTCTCAACAGATGACATGGTTCAAGGGATGGGCTATTGAACGTAAGGAAGGTAATGCGACTGGAAAGACTTTGTTCAATGCACTAGATGCTATCCTTCCACCAAAACGACCTACTGACAAACCCTTAAGATTGCCATTACAGGATGTATACAAAATAGGAGGTAGGTGTCTTCTAGGATTCATTTTGATTTTCATTTTTTTCTCTTTCTTTTTTAATCACAATCAGACCCACTATAAAAGTTTGATTTTTTTCAGATAACATATAACTAATATTGTCGCTTAATTTGGAGTGACAGTGAACTAGAATGAAAACAACTCGCGTAAGCTAGACGAGGCATGCCTCGGCCATAAAGGCGTGCGGGTGAAGTTATATGACAGAACCCCATGGCCTCACAATTGACGGTAGGGCATACAGAAGTTATTTTCACGGGTGATTTGGTTTATTCTGCTGTATTTTCACTCGCTATCGCTCGTGAAAATACGTGGCAGAATAAACCGAATCACTCGTGAAAATAACTTCTGTATGCCATGACGATGTTATGTCTACTACAAGTTGAATGTTGTTGACAATTAAGCTTGTGGACAGTGTTTTTGGTAAATTTGTTAGAAAAGGGCTGGATGTTTTGATATTGAAGCCCAGCTTTGGTATAATGTAGTGTAATGTCATATCTGGTTCTTCCTTCAGGTATTGGAACTGTCCCAGTTGGACGTGTGGAAACCGGCATTCTAAAACCAGGTGTAGTTGTGACCATTTCTCCCGCCAACATTACCACTGAAGTCAAGTCAGTAGAAATGCACCACGAAGCTCTTCCTGAGGCTCTGCCAGGAGACAATGTTGGCTTCAACGTGAAGAACGTGTCAGTAAAAGAAATCCGTCGTGGTATGGTTGCTGGCGATTCCAAGAACGACCCCCCCAAGGAGACCAAGAACTTCACAGCCCAGGTTGGTAATGGATACTATGTCATAGCAGTGTGTAAAAAGTCGTGTTTACAACACTGTGAAGTACTAATAGGGAACTCGCAATCCAAACTGAGCATGCTCAGACACAAAGGATTATGGAATTATCTGTGGTTATCGTAGTACCTAATTAGTAGCTACCGATAAAATAAACCTCCCACAATGGTCAGGGCAACTATGAATTGATCATTTGTGGTTAAAAACAATGCAACATTATTGTTTACAATACTAATTGATCAGTATTTATTATCACATTTCCCATGATTCAACATGGAGGGTTTGCAAGTTCCCTATTGATTCATATACACATGGCTGCAGTACTTAGCAGGATGTTAACAAAAATATACACACTGAGCATGTGGTATTCAAGTCTGTACCCTTAACGTTAACAAATGGCTTGAAAACCTTGCCCCTGTTAAAGATTGCATCTCTTGTGCCATTGGTCAAGTGTTAATGCAAGAGAAATTTGTGTGTGACCAGCAGTAGCTAGTTTTAATTCTCCATCACTGATAAAGTGATGTTGTGATCTTGAATGATTTAATTTAAAGACAAAAATAGTTGTATTGCATAAAAGTTCAGCATTGTTAAGCCATGTGGATGCCAGAGTCACAGCCCTTTTTTGTTACAAGTATATGATGGCATCTCAAATGTTGTGAAATTGTGGAAGTTTGATGATAATTTAGTGGCTTTGCCAAGCACAGGTATGTTACAAATAAAGTCGCCAAATATGACCATCAAAATTGAGACTAAACTTTTTCATTTGATTTGGATATGATAAACATGGTGGCACAAAAAGAAAACGAAATTAAGTGGGATGTTTTTATATGCTGTATTATCTTTATAATAGTTTTGAAAAATTGTATTTACTACTTTTTCCTCAATTCTAGGTGATCGTGCTCAACCACCCTGGTGAGATCCATGCTGGCTACAGTCCTGTTTTGGATTGCCACACAGCTCATATTGCTTGCAAATTCAGCGAGCTGAAAGAGAAAATTGACCGTCGTTCTGGCAAGAAACTTGAAGATAGCCCCAAAATGGTGAAAAGTGGAGATGCTGCTATTGTCGTTATGAAACCTTCCAAACCAATGTGTGTGGAAGCTTTTTCAGAGTATCCACCTCTGGGTCGTTTTGCTGTTCGTGACATGAAGCAGACTGTTGCTGTCGGAGTCATCAAGAGTGTAGAAAAGTCCGAAGGTGGTAGTGGTAAAATGACCAAGTCTGCTCAGAAGGCTACCAAGAAGAAGTGATGGCAGCTTTCACCTTGTAGTGTCTCTGGTGTTGCAACCAAAGAAAAGAAGCAGAAGAAAAAACATGTCTCAAATACAATGAAATGCGCTCACAAACAAATGTGCAAAAAGAGTTTCAAATCATACGTTAGGTTTATCGTCTTCTTTTTAGCTACCTGGATTTTAACCAGTAAACAACACTGGAAACATTTTCGTCGGAAAAAGCTGTCACTTGTGTTATCTGTCACCAATGTAAGCCACTTGGGACAATATATACATTATCTATGTTTTATGTCAACAAAACAGAAATAAACCAAGGAGAAAAAAATCAGAAAGTAGAAAGAAAAAAAGAGAACCAAATTGGCTACGTGTCATTTACTTTGTAAGAAATAAATATGGCAAAACATAACCTGAAATTTATCCTGTCATGAAGAGACTTGAGTTTCTTGTGAGGAATTAGTTACAGTAGATGGTCCGATTCCCATGTGTGAGTGACTTGTGTGATGTAATGGAAATATACTTTTTGTGCTCCAGAAACCAGAAATAATTTTCGGTAATATAGTTGTACAATTTGACGACATCTGGCTTGGAAGAGTTCTGTTGTGGGATAAATGTGCAGAGCTTTACACTTTGATTTCCAATGTTAACTGTACTTTCCCCACAATTCAGCAGGGTGCATACATTTACTATTATGCATATCTTATTGATGAGAGATTGAAAGAAGTGCAACCAAATTTTAATCAATGTCACCTCTGTTTCGTTGTGTTCAGTTAACTGTGAAACCAATAGAATTCAGTGTCATGCTGTGTGGTCACATGATGGGTGTGATAGAACAGTGTTGTGAATGCATGTGTACAGCCTTTATATTAGCACAACCCAAACTTGCTGTCAGTTGTGCTCATAAAAGGGCATGGTAAAGTTTATGTGCAAATGGAAACCCTGTTGACAGGTTTTGGTGTCTAGTTTTGATATTGGCTGCGAATTGCACCTAAGGCCATGGGCGAATTTTTTTGACAAGTGGGCCGAGTTAGTGTTGCTGTAATGACAACTGATTCATGGTGTCATTGGGCTTGTGTACAGGGACAAAGATGGTCATTCCACCCATTCAGATGCTAGTGATTGACTTGTAGCTGGAGCAACAAGCAAGTCTGTAAGGTAAGCTGTGTTGGGGCGCCCTCATACAACAGCTGTTCCCCTTCAGTGAGAGTGATGCTGATGGCATGACAAGCCTTGCATGCTCACACCACTGAGGTCTGTGTTTGTGAACTGTTGTGCTCTGGTATGTGGTATGATCATGAAGATGCTATGTTGATTTCCCTTTAATAATGATAGATACTACCTTATATCTGATTGGTTGAATGCCCTGTGATCATGATTCTTTGGGTGTGTAGTGTTTATTTAAATTGATTGGTCGGTCAAATCCTCTACCTGAATCTGATTGGTTGAACCATGGTGTGCAATTCATTGGCTGCATCGTTTTTATTTTTTAATTTTAAACAAATTGGTCAAATCATCTACCATTACCATAATGTGCACACTAAAGAGAATTGGATTGGTCAAATCATCTGTAACCATGGTAATTCTGGCTTAGAAAATGACTGCAGTAAACTGAAGTAAGTGTAATCATGGTAATAACTACCTGGCAGTCTACAACTGGATCCCATGTGTGGCAAATGAGAGAGTCTGCAACTAGACATATTTGGGAAAGTAACTAACTAGTCCTGGTATTTGGCAATTGACAGTTGACAACAACTAGAACCAATATTGGACTAATGGCACAGTGTTGGCACAGTTTGCAACTAGACCCCATACCAGACTACTGGCCGCTTACAATTCAACCTCAAATTTGGTAAACGACAGTCTGCAACTAGACCCCGGATTTGGCAAAAGTCGGTGTGAAACATGATACACCTGCACAATACGAGTTGATAGAGGTGGTCAAGACCATATAGAGCATAAAGTTTTTTTAAACAATATGTTTACCTACTAAAGAAAAGTAACCCAAATTACAGACTTCCCCTTTTCAGTGACTGTAACATATGCCAGGTTTTGGTTATCAGAGCGATACAACATTTCATGGTTTGGCCACTAGGAGTGCTGTTTACACAAGTTGTATTGAGGCCAGAAGTGAGGACCAGAATAGAATATTAGTGAGTACATGTGTTGTAGCATACAGACAGCAGACACAAAGTTACACCTCTTTCTGTGTTCTTACTGTACTGTTTTATTAGTGACTACATAGACCCTAGTACACCAACCAGTGTATTACATGGAAAATTGGTGTAGGGTCTATGGTGACTACAAGTAATCAGAACATACCTAATCACGACTGTAATGTTCTTTTTAAAACATTGCGTTCATGGATCGGGTCAGTGACCATGACCAAATTCTAAACCCCTCACTTTGCCAAAACTAGGGTGCCCTCTTCTTATCCTTGAATACATACATGTTAAAGAATTGGAACTTTGGTAACAAAAATATGACATATTTAACATTGTACTACAGCATGAAAATACAATATTCTTCTTCTGATCCACTGATATGTAATTTTCCATACAAGTCATAACTATATCAGTCTATATGTCACCTGCGGTTTCAAATCAACTTTACCACCGTCTAGCTAAATCATGAACCAAATGTTGTTCATGCAAATGAGTAAACCCCATGGCAACTGTTGGAATGATGTAAACAATGTATAAGTCGCATCCTGATCTTCATAAGTATACCATATTTGGACATAACATAACTGCCCCAATAATGGGTGGACTTTTCATCTGAAATTTCCCTAATCATACATAGGATATGTATCCATGCTTTAGAAAAATCTTCACACCAACAGAATAAAGGTAAATGACTCCCAATTTTTTTCCCTCATGACAATCCGTAATAATGCGATGCAAACTGGGGGATGCCATACTTTGCTAGCAAGATTCACTGGTTGATGAGCCACAGTGAAACCACTGGATGACCGTAACTTGGCAACTGGTGATATACATTCCTGCATGAAAATCACTAAAGATGGGTCAACTTTTTGTCTGAAAAGTCCCTAATGATGGGTAGATATTTTCAACTTTGGCCACACAATCCTGTGTGAAAATAGGAAAAACTTCAGTGATGCCATCCAACTCTTTCAGTATAATTACACTGATGTCCATTGATAACATATCAACATGTTGCATTAATAGTTTTAGTTCATGTCTGCAGTGCTAAGCTTCCTGATAGCTGACTTGCTGTTGTCATATATGTATAATATCCATGAAGAAATGGAGTACTATGGTTAATAACGTTTCACGGTTCTGGATTTTCCATGTAATACAGTTTCCAACGTACAGTGTTCACTAACTGTCCATAACTAAAATCTGAGTTTCACAGACTTCATGAGTTGAAATACATGGTGTACAATAAAATATACAAATTCAAATATTAACAAGGAATAAATCAATGTTGTCTAAAGCTTGTAGTCGACTTGAAGACAGTTTGAGTTTCCAGGTAAGTGATGTTATAAAAAGACAAAAATGAGACAAAAATGATGGCATCTCCTGCCAGGTTTTCCCATAAACCTATGCAGGAAATTTCCGTAATGGCCAAAGACGTGCTTCTTTACAAGGTTTCAAGTAAGTTACCAAGGTGTTATTTTATATAAGTTGATGAATACAACTCTTGATGTACTAAAAAAAAATTGAGTCTGGCTGGACTTTTCCTTTTAATACAGGCAACTTGTAGGCTTTTCTCTTCAAGAATTTATTACTGCTTCTGATATCATTTATTGTTGGTCAAAGTTATTTTTTTTTTTCAGTACCATGTAAATTTATCGGTGATTTTCAGTGCTGGCATACACTTTCCCATGCTAAGAATTCCAGTATGGTACCCTGTCAATTTTTTCCATGATTCTGTGCTGGCATAGACTTTCCATGCTAAGTATACCACCACCATGTCAATTTATCCATGATTCTGTACGGCCGACATAGACTTTCCTGTGTTAAAAATTCCACCAAAACGTCAATTTATCAATGCTTTCGTGCCGACATAGACTTTCCATTCTAAGTATACCAGCAAGATATCAATTTATCCCTGATTCTGTGCCGGCCGGAATAGACTTTCCAGTACTAAAAATTCCAGCACAACGTCAATCTATCAAGGATTTTGTGCCGCCCGGAATAGACTTTCCATGCACCTCATCTCAATCTATCCACCTTGTCCATAGCATTCAATGATTCTATGTCAACATTAGTAAAATCACCATACTGTACAAATTCCAGTCATTCCGTCTGTGGTTCTGTGCTGGTATTTGCTTTCCATGCCATGTATGTATTCCAGAATAGCGCCACAACATTTACAAATAATACCCTAAAGTTGGAAATAATCAAAGTTTTGTTAAAAGGAATTTTATAATCTGGCTATTGTTTTAGGTCTACATAATGAAAGTATGAAATATTATTATTGCCAATTATGTATTGTCAACAAACAACATATCGCTTTTGGTGTTAAAAAATTTGACAATTTTTCACTACAGTGGATACAAATACATCAACTATACATACACACAGGGGAGAAAGCTAGAGATTGCGAACAATACACACACACACACAAGCTACACACATGAGGAGCAGCGTGCGAAATTAACGCCAGTCCTTCGGTCCGAGACCAGCAGATAGTGAATCGTACAGAACAGTGAGGAAGGAGAGTACTGTGATTTCTTAGATAATGTAGATTTAATGGTTCATTCACCCATATTATCTACAATCTATGGATCTGTATTTCTATGGAATGAATACATTCAGTCACAGACCACTATAGTCTATAGGAACAGATTATGCGAGAATGAATATTCAGAGTCTCTGGGTTCATAGTTACAAATGAAAATCTCTACTCACAGAGTCAAAAATTAATTTGTTGCGAATCCAAAATTTGCTTCCAAGTTATTTTTTGACACTGAGTGGAAATTTTCAATTGTAAGAACAGATTGATGAAATAAAAGTGGATAGTAAACAATTTGTTGTACTATCTTTTACTTTAGTATATCAAAAGATATGTTGTATCATATTAAAGTTCAAAATCATTTGATCTGTAAGTGGGGGTGGGGGGGTGGGGTGGTGATTTAGATACAGGTCGTGAACGTGAACTACATTGAGTATGGACCAGCAGCATTTGCTACATGTCGGTGCGTATGACCAGTAGTCATTTTCCCTTAAGTTCACACACTGAATGATGGGGAGACAAGGAAAGCACCAACTACACACACACAGAGGGGAGCTCCAGCGAGAGTTATTATAGAGAAAGAGTTATTATAGAGAAAGATTTTGCCAACTATATATGTGCATGAGAGGGCCCCTCTATTTCTAAATTTGTATAGTGACCACTGATTTTTTTTCTTAATTTTAACAGAGAATAAGTTTTCTTAAACAATGTAACAGCAAAAGTTCAAAGAGTTTATTTTCTGAGGTGGCTTCATTTCATGTTTAAAGTACATGCCAGTTCTTACCTGTGATTGAGTGGAACCAAATAGAAATTAGTGAGTTGTACCAGTGGCCATACCTTGTAGTTTGTTTTCAGAGCATCAAAATAATCCTGCAAATGACAGATAACAAATACAAATGTACAAAAAAGATATCACACATGAAGGGAGAAAATTGACCTCAATAGTGTACCAATTATTAATGTACAACAAAATTTTAGCACAGATTTTACTCATGATGGGTCAAATAGGGAAAATGTAAACCCGCCATGTCAAATGTTGCATCATGGGAAATGTGATAATAAATACTAATCAAATAGTATTGTAAACAATAATGTTATTGTTTGTAACCAAAAATAATCAATTCATAGTCACCCTGACCATTGTGTGAGGTTTATTTTATCGGTAGCTCCAGATTAAGTATTACAATAATCTGAGCATGCTCAGTCTGGATTGCAAGTTCCCTGTTGTGCCACAGTCAGCTGCAGGTAACACTGATGTTGTTATATGTTGAAGAATAGCAGCAATAGATTGCATGTCCCCAGGGAGTAATTTGATAAATATAGAGGGTTGTGCTGTTATAGGTCCTTGCTAGGGGTAATAGTTCTTGTACAGCACTACAACCATGGCATTCATTGTGGAAAGGCATTTGAAATGATATGTTTGTTACTCGGTAAATTTCACAATTTAAAAAAAAAATACATGTGCATAACTAAAACAAGTATCCGGTAATCAAACTATTTATGTATAGTTATGTTTTACAACCCATAACACCAAAGTAAAGTGTTTTCTGTATGTACCACAATCATTTATAGCATCCATATCAAGTTCAACCCAAAACACCAAACTAAGCGTTTTCTGTACGTACCACAACTGTTTATAGCATCCATATCAAGTACAACCCAAAACACCAAAGTAAAGCGTTTTCTGTATGTACCACAACTGTCTATAGCATCCATATCAAGTACAACCCATAACACCAAAGTAAAGTGTTTTCTGTATGTACCACAATCATTTATAGCATCCATATCAAGTGTAAAAGTATAAGTTGGCCATCCATATGGGCAGGGAGACCTGTGAATCTATTTAGATCCTTAGGTCAAAAGGTTTAAGATTTATTACAAGAGTTGGCTTCTCAACACTGCCTCGAGGAAAGAAAGTACAAATCAGGATAAATTCATGTTATCTACCAGTTGGCACGTTAGCTCAGCTATGGTTAGAGCACTCTGACTAGTGTTTAGGGGACGTGGGTTCTATTCCTACACATGTCACTTTTCTTTTCAAATTCCAAAATCACTTTATTATGGTGAGTTTGTTTCATTTATAACAAACTGTAAAAGTAAAGTTTCATTTGCTAATTGACCACATTAGAAAGGTCACAGGTTAGGCTTCACGCTTGTAAATAAACCAATTGAAACAGTATACTTTTACACTTGATATGAATGCTATAAAGGAGTGTAACACTCAGAGAAAGTGCTTTACTTCAGTGTTACTTGTTGTAATATAAATGCTATAAATGAGTGTAGCACACAGAAAGTGCTTTACTTCAGTGTTACTTGTTGTAATATATAGAAAATGCAACAGATGCAGCAAGACCATAGAGATGTGATGTAGTGGCTACTTACGTTGCCCAGTTTAATCTACAAATCACTTCCCGGCAGTATGTTTACAATAACAAATCAAAATGTTACCTCTTTAGAGAGAATGGATGAATGTTTATGGAAAATGAGTTCACAGTATCAAACTAAAATTTCTATACTCGCAGAGTCAAAAAAATAAAAAAAATAAAGAAATGACATTAAATCCTGGCTATATCGCTCCTGTATGTTTCCCCGTCTCTCCAAGATATGTGATATATTGTAGTACACCACTGGTGATGCTGATGAGATGTCAGCAGAAAGTTGGGATTTGCTCCCCCCCAAAAAAAAAAAATAAAAAAATTTGACTCTGTGAGTAGAAATTTCCATTCAAAACAAAACCTCTCCTTACTATATACATTACAACAAGTATGAAGATTAAATCACACTGTAAGATATCATGCTTGGCCACTCTGAAGACAAAATCACTACAATGGTACAATTTTTGACTTTTTATTTTATCTGTTTTACTCTTAAATCTCTGCATGCAGGGTTACACAAGAACACATCCTAGAAACAAAAGATCGGTTTACCTGCTTGAGTTTTTCTTTAACTTGGCTGGTTGTCATCCCACTGGCAAATGACATAGTTGTAAAAAATGTGAAGATAAAGAGCGGTGCCATGATGATCTGTAATATTTAAAGCCAACATACATACACAATGTAATAATTTCCCAGTAAGGGTGTTCACACTGGACAAGTTATGTAGACTATTAAGATGTGACTCTAAATCTTAAAAAAACAAATGTGAACAGATTAAGTCAACTCAGAGGTGGGTTACATGTAAGTTAGGTCAGGTGGAAGAAGGTAGTTTAGGGCCGACTTTAGTTTTATGTCAGACACTAAACTCAAGTTGATTGATCATGTCAGTAGTATTTAGTTTCCTAGATAAGTGTTCAAAGGGAGAGTTAATTTACAGGGTCAAAGTTCAGGTCAAAGTTCAGGGTTACCTCTACATGATTGAAACAAACATGACAAATCACGATCCATGTAATTCTCAGCTATGTTGATATTGGATGATTTTGGTCAGTGATTTGTGTCGACGCCGAGTCGAAATTCAAAATCAAAATGTCAGTTAGAATAGCGAATTGAGTGGTAGCACTAAGTCCTTCGAGTCTACATGTAGGCTATTATTGTGTGATTTGTAGTCATGGCAACCTGTACTTGATATCCTATCAATTTCACAGAATCCTTTAAATATTGTTAGTTATATACATACCTGATCCGTGCACATCTTTTGAAGTGCACCAATCTGAGGTCGTGAACCTTTGTAAATTTTGTCCAGAAGTACATACCATCCTCTGAGAGTTGGACCCTATATCATCATGTCAAAAAGAAAAAAATATCATTATCACATATAATTACTCACCCTACCTTGATTTATACATATTTTTTTTGTTAACTATTATTATTCTAGTTGATATATTTACTAGTTTGTTTTAGCACCAAACAATTATTGCAAAAAATGCAATGAAGAAATGTAGTTTGCTTAAAACGGATGCAATAAAGATTCTCTTCTGTGCTATTCTATTCATACTTGTATGTGTTGGCTGTAGCATCAAATTAGTCAGTTTGGCACAATAGGGAACTTACAATCATGCTCAGATGCTCAGATGCAAAGGACCATGGGATTATCTGTCGTTATCGTAATACCTAATCTGGAGCTACCCATAAAATAAACCTCTCACAAAGGTCAGGGTGACTACGAATTGATTATCTGTGGTTACAAACAATGTAACAATATTGTTTACAATACTAATTGATTAGCATTTATTATCCCATTTCCCATGATGCAACATTCAACATGGCAGGTTTGCAAGTTCCCAATTAATGTGAATGCCATTCCAGGAAATACAGGTATTTCATAAACTTTGGATACTAGAGTCACTTCATGATTTTGCATCTAATAAATTTTGCTCAATTACCAAGAAACACAAAATTGAAACTCTTTTTCACCTTTATAATTCTTTCAGTAGTGCACTGAGCCTCAAGGATCTTGGCAGACATCAATATTGACGAGATACACAATGCATATTCACAACTCATAAATGTTTATCTATGAGTCGTGATAAATAGTCATAAATATGCATACTTCAGATAAATAGTCATAAACATGCATATTTCATATAGTCATAAATATGCATTTTGCGTCTACATTCATGTCTGCTACGACCCCATATGGCTACAGTGAAAAAAATAACAGAAGTGATTGAACAAAATTTATATAATGAGAATTTGTGAAATGACTCTCCAGAACCCAAAATACCCTTTATTTCTCAGAGAGGTGTTCTCATTTATGCTAATTACATGTGAATACATGAGCATACTGTAAACCTAGAGATATTTTTGCCACTTGAAAAGTGTACGTTTTTGCAGTCTTCAGTTAGTTCAAAAAGATTATTTTTTACTAATTACCAGATTAGTACATTGTGTTTATGTACAAGAAGATATTTTAAAAGTCACTACTTATTTTCGTGTCTTTGTTGTCCTGGGAAGTAAGTGCAAATAAGTCCAGGACTCGAAATTAACAATAGTCCTGTGTCCACAGACTAACAATTCTTGTCACCGGACTACCAATAATTTGCTGATGGTAGCCCACTCAGGCTACTACTGATTATGTGATGAGGATTGAAGATTATATGAAAGTATTTTTATAATACAAATATTTCCAATAGAGGAAATCTGTTTTCAATTCAGGAATATGGGACTACAGGTCACAATCCTTGGGCTACCAATTTCTGAAATTGGTAGCCCACTATGACTACCAAAGGAATAAAGTTAAGTCCTGAAGTCTTGAGCAAAAATGTCCAGGTTTACAAAAATATACCCAACAATGAATCTCTTGGTCTAAACGGTCCATGTGATCACTATTAACAGTTACAGTAAAACAAAATAACTCACTCCTATGAAAAGTCCAAAGGCAGACGTTCTAATTGTTCTGTAAATATTATGGTTTCGTCCTCTTCTTTCCACTAGTTGCTGAGCAACAACATCTCCAACACAAAACAGCACCCCTATAAGGTAAAACATGACGAAAAGAAAATTATTGCAAACTTTGGTAAATATTTCCAGATCTGTGCTGTCATAACACACATCAACAATGTCATATCATATCATATTCACATCAAAATCTCTATCCTATCAGGTCCCCATTTATACAGCTGGGTTGACTGGAGCATGTTGTTTCAAATCTTGCGGAGTGCCCATGGATAATAGTGTTCAGAAACAAAGGGCAGTGGTGAGGCTTGAACCATGAACTTGTAGATTCTGACAATTCAATATGATTCTTCTATCAGTACAAATTAGGCCTAACAAAAAAATTGCGTGGTTCCGATTACGCTCAATTTTAGAATAGGTGGGGTAGGTAGATTTTTTATTTTATTTTATTATATTTTTTTTTTATGTGTTATGGTTTCTTCTCATCAGATGTACAGCCATTACAGGGATTGTACTCAAAAGTCTGATTCCAATCCATGGAATGTTAAAAAACTCAGAAATAAAAAAAACCAATGCTACATATTGCAGCTTTGTTAAGTTGGCAAATAATTGCCATTGTCATTTCTATACATTGTACTTGCATTCTTGACATATCATATGTGAATATATTTACATAATCACAATTTAGTTGTATTCTATTTGACCTATTGGTATTCTGTTACGATATAAATTATAAACTTGTGTGGAGGAGATCCTCATTGATCGATGAAAAACTTTGTTTATGTGTTCGATTATTATATACCATGGAGCTGGAGGTCGAAGCTTTATTTGTACATTCCTTATTATCGTCCATGTATGTATCCCACGCGTACGCAAGGCCCTACATGTATGGTCTATGGGTTAAGGTTAGATCACTATAGTGTAGGGTCTCAGAGTTAAGTTAGTTAGCTTACCTGCTGAATACGCCTGTGATTTCATTGGGTGTCTGGCTACATAGTTCAGATAACGCGCCCACACTTTTCCAAGCATGTTGTAGCTCAGTGTCCCGTTTGGCCCGGGACCAGTTTCTTTTATAAACAATTACTGGAAGGGTTCATTGGATGACACACGTCAAATTCTAACGCAAACACTTCAGTGTATATGAGTTATTGTCATTCGACGACCAAGCAGTATATGCAAAATGTCTTCTCAAACTTCAGTAATATGAAAATGGACACATTCAGCTACTTCTGAAGTGCGCCCTCTAGTCATCAGCCTGTAATTCATAATTAGGGTAAGGGAGTAACCTTCCATGGAATAAAGGGAGGGCAAACAATTCTTCGTGAAGATATTTGTGAACCCTCCCCCACCCAGTGTTCAAACAGATATTTAGGGCATCGATATTTTGTTTTTTGAAAGATTGGTCATCAAAGCCATCTTTGACATTGCAATAAAGGCTTCAAATACAGAATTAGTCAAACCTGCATCATACTATTTCCTTTTTGATTTTCAATGATTTTTTGAGCTTTGTTTTTGAGCTTTTTATCATTCCGGGGTTAGTTTGAGTGCACGACAATAATTTCGACCACGATATGTTGTTTGACTGCGTATGTTTGCCAATGTTAAATATATTCGTAGAGTGAAAAATATATCTAATATTGATAAAATAATATAATTATATCAAAAATTGCAATCATGACTTTTATATGAATATTTTACACAAATATGAGTGGTATTGTAAGGGTTGTGAAAATATAGGAGTACATGTACTGTACAGCAATCTGATAAAGAAAATATCACTATTGACTGAAGTTCATGTCTAGTGCAATATACATATAAATGGCAAACACTTCAAATGCATTGCATAAAAATTACATATTAAACATATGGAGGGAAAATATACTCGCTGGTTACACAGTATGGTATGGTTACATTGTTGCTAGATATAGTACTACTGTAGCGGTTTCGATACGTCGCTCTCAACTCTCGGTCCTCCGCGCGCAAACCCGCATAAAAGAAATAAACAGTAAAACGAACAATATTGTGAAAAGCTACATTTGTATACATTGTGACACTTTCGCTTTTAATTATTATACATTAACAGGAATATATTTATAGAATAGTCTCTCTCTCACACGCGTATTTCGATCAGATGACTATATCCGTCAACTAAATTATTGCATTATTAATAACACTGGCATCGAACCATTGATTGGTGAAATGAGTGCCCTTTGCATTGCTTTGTATCATTGATCGTCAGCAAACATATTCGAAGTGCGCGCCATCACCGTTTCGTACATACGCAGCTTAGTGTAAGTGCGTTAGCATTGGTTGGCATCTTTTCAAGCAACACTATAGTATCCCGTCTATGCGTGAACAAACTCATTATGATACGAAAAATGGCTGCTACTGGAGTTGCTCTGAGCTCTTCGAAATTCCGGGTAAGTCAGACGCTGTAGTTTTGCCGCGATCGGTGCTCAGACGCCGGAGATTCGCCATATGCCATTACGCATTTACTGTTTCAACATGTGCTAATTTTAAAAGCCATACTAGGTAGTAGGTCGCCCATTCTGCAATGTAAAATGTGTTGAAGAAAGAACGTACAACTGGACATATACACTGGTGTGTTATGTATAATAACGTTGCCTACGGTAAACCCTAGCATTGTTGACAATGACCGTCATGTAATTGGCACTTTCATGTGATTTACATGGCTATAGTACCTTCCATCATTTACAGAGTGCAGCATTACGTCACGTTCCTACGTAATGTGTGTGACTCATGTATACACTAAATGTATGACTATTTCATTTGATTAAACTCAGCTGAAGGAAATGTACTGTGTTGTATCATGGAAGTATAACCTTTCCATGGTTGTATACACTACATAGAGAGGGTCGATTGTTAGTATATATGTATGTCAAGGCTTTGGTGTCAGATAGATCATACCACGTTGACCTTTCTGACAGTTCGACCTTGAATAAGTCAGTTCATGTTTTGTAAACACAACACCCCGTTCAACACATACTCTCCTTTTTGCATCGTCTTGTTCGCATTTGTAATTTTTTTAGTGTAATAGTATAGTGTAGTGCACTTTCATGATTTCAAAAAAAAAATTCCTTTCATTGTTATAAAATAAACTTGTTATTAATTTCTGCTATTCTCTTTAGGTCACACCCAAAGCCAGTGTAAAATTATGCAGCCTACAACTAAAACTATACATATTATATATAGATTATGGGCAACATTTTGTGAATTTTTAAAAGTTTTATGTATTAGTAGGGGGTGGGGGTGTTAGAATTTTATATGAACAATATTATGTAATTTTCCAGTAATATTGTACACATCAGGGGGGGGGGGGGCTATACTTGAAAGTATTGATAACTGTTGTAATATATAATACAGTCATTGTGTTTCTCTAAACTTTAATTCGATTTTGTCTAGAAAAGGTTTCTTTTGACAAATTAGTTGCTTGCAGTTTATGTACCAGTAGCTCAAACCCCAACTGCCATAAACAGAGGCTTCACATTTTGCCAATTAAGCAAAACCTAATCTGGGAATGCAAGGAGTCTTATTTCAATTCTGGGACATGGTATTCCATTCTGGGATCCGACCTGCCCCATTTCTAGTCTGGGACTGGTTCCATTTTCAGTTTGGGAGTGCATCACGGTCCCAGTTCCAATCTGGGAAATCTGGGACACTGTTTGTGGTTCCAATTTGAGCTACTCTTACATAATATCCTACCAAAGATATTTTATGTTACATGAGCTGTGTGACACAATGCAAGTCTGGCAACTGTGAATTTGAATTTTCCTTGTTCACTATTAAAATGTGGTACTAATTGATGTAAAATGGTGTGTGGGGAGGGGGGGAGAGACAAAAAATTAGTCTGAAAATGATACAAAAAGTAGTCATGACCCTAAAAGAATGACATGAATTTGAGAACTGCACCTACCTATTTTTGAATGGTATGTAATCAGAAACATGATATATGTATTTTTTACTTGGCTTCTATGAAGTAGACAGAATTCCAAGTCAACATGTATGACATTATTAGAAAGTCGTCATATCGTCATTCTCTAGTTCACTTATATGTCCTGTCAGTGAGTTTATAATTATAGTGGCCATATGGATGAGCAATATGTATTTCTTTATGATTATTATTTTTCATGAGGCATAAAAAAATGTTTGGTTCCGGTTACCCAACCCCATCTAGTTTTTCACTGCTGACTCTAAACATTTTTTAGGTATTCAAGAAAAAATAATAAAATCGTGAAGAAATAGTGGATGCAGGAACTGAGATCAACTTAAAAAGACAATATATAAATGTTCTTCTAATCTGTAAATGGCTGTATATCTGATAGGAAGAAATGAATAACACAGAGACCATTTGGAAAATGATGGAGAATCTGAACTAGACACTCACACATGAAAAAAAAAATAAAAAAAATCTACCTACCCCTCCTATTCTAAAATTGAGTGTAATTGGAATCACATAATTGTTTTACTTGGGCCTATAAAACAACTTTTAGTCTGACAGATCCAGTCATTGGTCCACTTATGAATGGCACAGTTTTGGACAGTAGTGTAGTTTTATCAGTCCAGTCACAAGGAAGAAACAGGACCATCAGAGTCAGTAGACAACTAGTCTGGATGCCATCGTGGTCTCTAACGAAACCACAGAGGTGTAAATCATAACGATACTGTATAGGAACTAGAGTAGTAGACAACTGGTTTACACATCATTCTTCATCTTAATCTGACTGACCAAAACCTTTGCTGGCCTTACACATATATGCAAATCTCTGTACATGTACATGCTATAAAATTAACTCCAGTTGTAACTGACCCCATTTAGGATTTGACAATGTTGTTTTGTTATTGTTTGGTAGGTGGAACTACATTGCCACTTAGATGGTAGTGTCAGGTGTTCAACATTGTATGATTTGGCCAAGTGAGTATATAGATGTATTCTATACTATGACTGTCAATTAGTAAGTATTGTGCCAGTGTGTATTGATGGTGCAAATCTAGAAACCTGATTGGTCAAGACACAAAGATTTCTATGGTGTCACCATTACCATGAAATCGTGCTATTCAAGATTCCAAGTGGCCCTGGTGATCGATTTCATTTGCATCCACTTCAACCATTCATGCATCTGTACTGTTAATGGCCTGCAGAATATATAGATGTCCATGTTTGTCAAAAATAGATCTGTGAGGGAAAAATGAATGAGATGTGCCCTCTACTACATACACATATGGGGACTCTTCTAGATTTTACTTTAATACTTACCACCCTTAGCAAAAACACTGGTAGGGAACCCAGGTAAAATGACTAAGGAACTCTGGTAGATTTTACCTCCTTACCACCCTTAGCAAAAACACTGGTAGGGAACCCAGGTAATATGACACAGAAATGCAGGTAGATTTTACCTCCTTACCACCCTTAGCAAAAACACTGGCTTTTGAGATAATCTATGACGCTTTCAGTTCTGTTTTCTGCAAAGAATTTCTATTTATCACACTTCCTCTTGTTTGTTTAGGAAAAATGATTCTCCTGAAGCAAAGAAACCATACGAAGAATTTATGAAAGATGTGACATACTTAGGAATAGGCAACCTACAAAAATTTCTAAAAGTCTTTGATGTATTTACGCCCTGGATTGTGTAAGTATTTTTTGTGATTTTAGATATTTATCCTGTAACAGTTCTGTAACAGTGATTTTGTATGAGAATTTTATATTTAAACAATTTGTTCGTCAAGACACTTTCCTGTCTGACATGACTAATATTGGCTAAGTTGTGGCAAATAGTGTTGTCAAGTAAAACCAGATAACCAAGTCTTTGGGCTGTATATTTCTTTCATTTTTTTGTGATTTTGTAAACTCACAACTCTAAAATGTTTGTATTATTATAAATCACATTTTTAAAAAATATGATTTTTTTTTTATGAGTATGCCAGAATGAAATTATTTATTTATGTGTATTTATAATGCATCTGTTCCCTTGAGAGCCCAAGGCACTCACAGATATTACTCCTGGTAAGGAACTATAGTGGCAAAACAGCCCTCTATACTTCCCCAACTCACTGGAGAGTATTATACAATCCATTGCAGCTTCTAGTGCACAGGATTAAAGCATTCACATTGCAACCTCTATCCTAACAGGTCCCCAATTATACCCAATTGACTTGGGACACAATCATGGTTCAAATCTTGCCCAAAGACTTTAGCCATTTCAGACACAAACCAACAGTGGTGAGGATTGAGCCTGCAAACTGCAGATTCAAAGCCAACCACGGTAACCATCATGTACATTTGCCCATCACCTACATTAACAATGAAACCACAGTTGTTTGTTGACGTTGGCTATTATTGACTTTGGCTAGAGATGAATGTAATTACTCCATGCAATGATGTAATATTGTGTTGTTAACATCAAAAACAATAAACTGAATAGCCACACTTTCTACTATACACAGTAATTATTGACATACCAGTAGCGGTTTATTTGTGTATGTAGACATCAAATTTTCCTACATCTACAGAACAAATGCTATGCTGTAACTTGCAGGCACTGTACTTTTTTGTTTTCTCCAAACCAGGGCTTTATTTTCCTGTTTCAACAGTTGTATATGTTAATAGTTTAGCATTACATACAGTAAATTGATTTTAACATGAAAAGCATAATCCAGTTGTAAGTAGAGTTTAACAAGCTGGTGAGTGTCGAATTAATGTCTGTATGATCTATGAATTTTACAGCTGAGTTTAAAGCTGCACTGGCTGTAACTGAAGTATGATATTTTCAGTCAGACAACCAACCAACAATATATTCACTGGAAATTGTTAAAATACCAATAATTAGATATTGTGCATGATAATTAGGGGTTGATCACATCCAGAAGTAGTACATTTAATTTCAAATACTGACCATGTTCCGGTATTTTCCCATCGTCGTAAACCACAGCCTCTTTTATGGCACCGTCTAAAGACGCACCTCCCAAGAGGCTTTGTTGCCTCAGCAGAAGTGTATGGACTCTGATTTGCAAGAATGGTATTTGCCATTCTTATTATGTAAAATATTGGATTCTTCATGGATAGACATTTTGTATCCACAGGGGGGATAAGGAAGCCATAGAAAGAATTGCATATGAACTATGTGAAGATAAAGCTAAGAATGGTGTAACATACATTGAAGCTCGGTATAGTCCACATTTATTGGCCAATGACAACATTGTGGAACTCGGACGTACAGGTGGAGATGTATCACCTCGGGATGTGGTGATGTATGTAAATGAAGGCTTACGTAAAGGAAGCAAGGATTTTGGCATTACAGTGAAAAGTATTCTATGTTGTATGCGTGGATTTCCAGGTAGGTTTGTGGATGAGATTATGCAATGATGGTGAAGTTGTGGTTCATCTATTGTTTAAGTGTGTTAACTGAGAGTGTATGTGCTAATGTCAAAATGTCATGTTATGTCAACTACGTTCTCCCAAATGTTTTTGTTTGCATGGCTTTTACTTGTTTATTTCATCATGTGTATTATAAACTGAATAATGTATAATTCATTTATCTTTGATCTGGCTAAGAAAAAAAAAATGTGTGTTTTCAATAACACGGTCCCCGAAAATAGAGTAGGTAGGTCAGGATTTGATTTGATTTTATCTTTTTATTGAAAAATATTGAAAAAATATTGCTTTGACCAAAACAAACTCCTTCTGTGATGTTTTGATGAAATATGTACAGACATCACTGGGGAAAGAAAACGGACATGCATGAAGGTCAAGAAGACAAAGAATTTCTTATCTTTTTGCTTTAGATGTCTAAAAAAATGTTTAGGGTAGAAGGCTTAAACTAGGGTTGGTCGGGTTATCGGAAGCACACAATTTTTTAAAAATCTCTTTTGCGAATCTGTCCTATTTTATAGTCATTCAAATTACTTGAATTACTCTTTTTATTTTCATATCTTAGTATGTGTTTTTGTCATCAATTCATGATACTTAAAATAAATCATGTTAATTGATTTGCCGTCACTGCCCACTCATTTGTTAAAAACATGTCATTTGATTGGACATTGCAGGTTGGTCACATGATGTTGTTGAATTATGTAAAGAATTTCATAACGACACAGTAGTGGCAATTGACTTAGCTGGGGATGAAGATATATGTCCCAGTAAAGAAGACATCGATGCTTTCTTGGTATGTATTAAGCACACTCTAAATGCTGACAGGATGGGCAGTGGGAGTGGGGAGGGGAGGGGGTAGGATGGGTGAAACAGTATAGTGACAATTGACTTATCTGGAGATGAAGATATACATCCCAGTAAGGAAGACATAAATGCATTCTTGGTACGTAACGCACTCTCAATACTGACAGGACAGGCAGTTAGGTGGTGGGTGGCCCTGGGGGAGGGGTATGGGTGGGTGAAACAGTAGTGACTATTGACTTAGCTGAGGATGATCATGAAGATATATCTCCCAGTAAAGAAGTCTGACATAAACACTTTCTTGGCATGTAACACTCTCTAAATGCTCAGGGCGGGCAGTGGCAGTGGGGATGGTGGTGGGCTGGGGTGGGGGGTGGGGGGGTTGTGAGGTTATGGGTTTGACATAAAAAATGACATAAGTAAAGTCATAATGGTTCATTTACATTTATGTCTTAAAAATTTCAAGCTATGAATCGTGAAAAATACTGCATCATTACAGTTACTGTAGTCATTACATGACGTACAGTAAATTTCTTGTACTGATCACTTTTAATGGATTGTTTAAGAATAAATTAGTATTTACAAAATTCTCCAAACATTAAATTATGGTTTGGTTGCCTTTATTGGAAAGTTTTTAGAGTTTATGAAAAATAGAGAAAATAATTACAAGTTATGTATACAATCCTTGCAAACCCACATTGCTGGCATGTTGCATGAAGAAAAGATAATTCCTTGATTGCACATTAAGAGCCCCCCCCCCCCCCCCCCCCCCCCCCCCAATTAAAAGAAGAATTGTTTCTGGTCAGTAGAGTTTGTCTAAAGTGGTGTGATGATGCAATTTCTTTTTTATTCTCAACAAATCTTTTGCTCAGTCTACTATTTATGGCAGTTACTGTTCGTTTTATTTATTACTTTAGAGCAAGTATGTATGTGGGACAGATGTCATTTGCTTGTTCATGAATGGCTCTGCAGTTGTCATCTTCAATGAAGTAGGGAGGGTTATTTTTGTGTTTACCACTGGATCTGCAGACTGGGCTTGACAAACACACACAAAAAAGACTGACACGGGGATAATTAAGTGGTGACCCGAAACGATTTTTTTTTTTTGCCTAATACATGCAAGCAACCATTCAGAAATCAAATATGGAGGCACTGCTTTTTATGAGTAATAATGCATACCAGAAATAACATGGGTTTTTGAGTATGTCTTCCTTAGGATTGACTAACATGGCAAAGTTTGGATGATTACATTAGTCAGTGTTTATAGATGCAGACTACATTTTGTTGCATTCTCTAAAACACATTCTTGTTGTTCAATCTAATATTTATTGTGCACACATGTTATGTATGAACTGTATTTTGAAGGCAGTATAAAATATGTGTTGATGCTGTACATTCTTTCCTAATATGTCGTAGAGGGCGCCCTACTGACTTCACAGATTGCTGAATTATAGGAGTGAAGGATCGATGGATATAATTGCGTCGTTGTCATGACTTTACACAAACCTGTACAACTACAAGTACATTTGATAATTCCAAAAACTATGATTTAACGGAAATAAACAAAACATTTAAATAAAAAAAAAAGAAGAAGAAAGCTATGCTTTCATTCTCTTTTACATGTATGAACAAAAATAATATTCAAAGATTTTGTGCAAAAGTCAGGACAAGTGTGAAGTCAATTTGTGATCCATGTTCACATTTTATAGGAAGCTGAAAGTTGTGGTATTCACCGTACCGTCCATGCAGGGGAGTCAGGACCTGCTGCTAATGTGAAGGAGGCTCTAGATGTAATGAAAGCAGAGAGAATTGGTCATGGCTATCATGTACTATCAGATGAAAAACTATATCAAAGAGTTATTGATGAGAGGATTCACCTAGAAGTGTGTCCAATGTCTAGTTATCATCTTGGTACAGCTGGTACCACAGACTTCAAGAAACATCCAGCAGTCAGGTAAGGTTAACAAAGTATGAACTTATCAGTTATTGGTGGAAAGACAGATTCTGTTGAAACCCCTCCCCCTCCCCACCCCACCCCCCTTCTAGGTGTCCAAAGTCAGGACTGTTGATTTTAACCTCCTGTACATGCCCAAAGTCAAGAAAGTTGCTCTTGACCCAGAGTCCTTCTGTAGGTGTCCAAAGTCAAGACACTTTTTTATGTCACACGCACACGCACATGCAGGCATGCATGGATGCACGCACGCACACATACAATCAACCAATCAGTCAATCAATCAGTGAGTCAGTCACTCAGTCTATCAGTAGTCATTCAACCAATCAACCAACCAACTATCAATCAATCAACCTACCTATCACCAATCAATCAATCAATCAATCAATCAATCGATCTATTTCAATTGATCAGTCGATCAGCTAATCACACTACCAGCTGTTTGAAACCACATTGAAACTGGTTTGGTATAATGATGTTCCTTTAGACTCTATGAAAAGACCTCTGATACTTAATATACTGTAAACCCAGAGTTTGTGAACCATTCCTTCTCACCATGACAATACATGTAAGTATAACTTATGATATGTTTTGTTGCAGGTTTGCAGCAGACAATGTCAACTTTTCTCTGAACACAGATGATGATAGTGTTTTTCAGACAACCATAACAAATGAATATAATGTGGCATTTAACAAGATGGGCCTTTCAGAAGCTGAGCTCTCAAAAATTGTAAGTATTTATCACTTCTGTGATGAGCACCATTGCTGCACGAGCTGGAACTGGAATATTTATTTTTTTTGAAATTTTTTTGTTATACTCGTGATATCATGCACCCTGAATAGTATCAAATCACCTGTGGGTGAACATATTTTTTTTGTAGCTGTATACATGATATGGTACAAGAAATCAAATCAGATTTATTTTTGGGTCCATACCCAAAAATCAGCGCCCTCAATGGCGACCTCAATTTCAACCTGTTACTGCACTATTTATGGATAAGATCAACCACTGGTTAACATGTGCAGTGTCTAATTATTGGTATGTCAACACTTTCAGTGAATAGATTACAGTTGTCTGATTGAAAAACGATACTACAGTTACAAACTAGTGCAGATTCAAAGGTGGGGGTGGGGGGTGTACATGGACAGGTACGATATACGGTAACTTCAGAACTCTTTGATAGACTCATCCATTTTCTTTTCTTCATGTATTCGATACAAGTAATTTAATCTATTTATTTGTCTGTAGACTTTTAACGCTGCACGATCTGCCTTCCTACCTGACGACAAAAAACAGCAGTTGCTTCAACATTTGAAGGTCGCATTTGGTGTGATACCAAAGCCAGATGATGCGAACGGACAGCCTTGGTATTGTAACACTTTGTAAAGGCCCAGATCTACTATATTGTAAGGAGAGGACTTATATGACAACAATCACATACTATTTGATAGTTTAGGTCAGTTTGAATGGAATTTGTTTCTTGATTTACACTTTCTATTTGAGACTTATAGTTTTAGAGTACAATGATATTAAGTTCTTTAAATTCAACATTTACACAAACACTTTGAGATTTTGAATGATTTAGTCATGAAATTTCAGAACTTAGACACAAACATTTCATTGTCAGTTTGACATTGATTTAGTTGTAAACGTTTACAACTAAAACAAACATTTGAAAGTTAGATTTTGAATTACAAAGTTTAGAACTAAATTATACATTTTGGGTCATTTAGTTCTAAAAGTTTAGAAATAACACAAACTTTCAAACTTATTTTTGGGTGATTTAGGTCTAAAAGTTTAGAACATCACAAACATTTGAAATTTAGCTTTGAGTGATTTATTTCTGAAACTTTAGAACTTTAACCACAAACTTTAAAACTTAGTTTTTTGAATGAATTTATTTCTAAAAGTTTTGAACTAATACAAACAATTAAAATTTGGTTTCTAGGAGATTTAGTTCTAAAAGTTTAGAACTATCACGAACATTTGAAATTTAGTTTTTCAGTAATTTATTCTGAAAGTTCAGAACATTTTAAAAACTTATTTTGGGTGATTTAGTTCTGAAAGTTAGTAACACAACTCTTTCTAATTTTGACTAATTGTGTGGTGTGAGATTTTATCGCATGACATCTTCAGATTGTTAAATTTTATATTTTGATGAAATTCAACTTGTAGTATGAACACAAGGTTGTCTTAAAATCTTTGATATTGGTTTTGTGAAAAATGAAAACGAACTTACCTTGTTAAACTTTAAGACTTCAAAGGAAACATACATGGTCTTCAACTCCCAAGTATTTTTCGTCATTTTTGTTTCCAAAAAAAAGTTACTCATATTTTATGCTTCACTGTCAATTGTTTTATGGCTAATAGTCATTGGCAAAACTTCCATCATATTAACTGCTGTGATACTGTATTCTCATACTATATATATGATAGTGAAGGGTAAATTATAATAACCTTTTATTTGGCGACAAAAATACTCAGGAGTTGCAGGCCGTCTTCTTTTGATGTATAAATAGGATTGAATCTTTTTCATGGTTGTGTTTTATTTTGGAGTGAAATGAAATTAATCAGTAGTATGTAAGGTATGTCATGTTGGGGCGCCCTCGCACATCGGTCAAGAGAGAATGGGAGTAGGCCAGTGAGGGCAGAATGACATGATGTATCTTAGTCTAATTAGTTGAAGATTTTCCTTCCAGGTATTGTCAGAAATCTGATATAAGGTAAAAATGTGACATTTACAAAGATCCTCATCTCTTCTCAGATAATAATGATTAGAAAAAATATCATGTATGGATTTGGAAATTGGGGAAATTTTGTAGTTTGTTGATGGTACCATGCAGTATTTTTATGTCTAACACTTAATGTGTTATGTTGTGTTCACTCTAGCATTTGTTAATGTAATGTGTCATGACGTTATGTGTCATGTTGTATACACTAGCATTTGTTTATGTAACATTACATTATGTAACATATGTGTTATGTGTCATGTTGTATGCACTAGCATTTGTTAATGTAACATTACATTATGTAACATATGTGGTATGTGTCATGTTGTATGCACTAGCATTTGTTAATGTAACATTACATTATGTAACATGTGTTATGTGTCATGTTGTATGCACTAGTATTTGTTTATGTAACATTACATTATGTAACATGTGTTATGTGTCATGTTGTATGCACTAGCATTTGTTAATGTAATGTGTCATGACTTTATGTGTTATGTTGTATGCACTAGCATTTGTTTATGTAACATTACATTATGTAACATATGTGTTATGTGTCATGTTGTATGCACTAGCATTTGTTAATGTAACATTACATTATGTAACATGTGTTATGTGTCATGTTGTATGCACTAGCATTTGTTAATGTAACATTACATCATGTAACATATGTGTTATGTGTCATGTTGTATGCACTAGCATTTGTTAATGTAACATTACATTATGTAACGTGTTATGTGTCATGTTGTATGCACTAGCATTTGTTAATGTAATGTGTCATGACGTTATGTGTTATGTTGTATACACTAGTATTTGTTAATGTAATATGTCATGACATGTGTTATGTGTCATGTTGTATACACTGGCATCTGTTAATGTAATGTTTCATGACGTTATGTGTCATGTTAATGTAATGTTTCATGACATTATGTGTTATGTGTCATGTTGTGTCCACTCTAGTATTTGTTAATGTTATGTGTCATGATGTTATGTGTCATGTTGTATAATGTCATTTGTTAATGTAAAGTGACATGATGTGTTGTGTCATGTGTCATGTTGTGTACTGAAGCATTTGTTAATGTAATGTGACATGGCGTGTTATGTTGTTTACACTAGCATGTATCAATGTAAAATGATGTGTTATGCGCTACTTATGTGTCATGTTGTTTACACTCTAGCAATTGTCATTGAAATGTGTCATGACGTGTTATGTGTCATGTAATGTACACGCTAGCATTTGTTAATATGATGTGGCATTATGTGTTATGTGTCATGTTGTGTTAAAGTAATGATACTTTGCTATATGTGTTCATGTTTCACTTTATTGGAATTTGCTGTCAGGTATGTGTTTGTGTTTGATTTTTTGTGCTGTATTTCTTGTATGTATAAATATTTTCATAGTTAGAAATGTTAAATCTCAGGGCTTTTAATGTTTAAAATGCTGAAAGGAAACGTGTTTCTAGTATGTTGTTGCAATGTTATAGTTCGGAAAACCATAATATATATGTATGTTAATATTATAGATTAATATTTTTAAAACATCAACATGTTTCTGCTATTTTACACACAGAAAATATTATGTTTCAAGTATGTTTTAATGTTCTAGTGTTTAAACACAATATATCATGTTACTAGTATGTTAACATGATAGGTATTACACACATATGTTTCTGGTATGTTGTTGCAATGTTATTGTTTTACACACATGATGTTTCTGGTATGTTGTAATGTTATAGGTTTTACACAAAAAAATATTTCTGGTATGTTGTAATGTTATAGATTTTACACACATAAAGTAACATTTCTGGTGTGTTTTAATGTTGTAGGTTTTACATATTTCAAACATCTATGTATGTATGTTTGGCATAATTTGTACTTTTAATCTGTTGTTACAGATTTTACGCACATAAAATAACATTTCTGGTATGTTGTAATGTTATAGACTTTTCGCACATAAAATAACATTTCTGGTATGTAGTAATGTTATAGATTTTACGCACATAAAATAACATTTCTGGTATGTTGTAATGTTATAGATTTTACGCACATAAAATAACATTTCTGGTATGTAGTAATGTTATAGACTTTTCGCACATAAAATAACATTTCTGGTATGTTGTAATGTTATAGATTTTACACTTTTCAAACATCTATGTATCTATGTATGTTTGGCATAATTTGTACTTTTCACAAGAACTGAAGTCACCGACACATACTGCCCTTAATGTCAATGCACGTCGTATTATCCATAGCTAGCAATTTAAATATCCACTAAGAACTCAGGTTCTAAATATTTGAACAGAATTCTACAGGTAAAGTTTTAAATATATGTATCTCATCAATTTAATATCAAAATAACAATTTTTAAAAAAAAAAAGAAATATCTTTTGATTTGTAAAATGTATAGATGTCTGCACACTTGAAGGTGATCATGTTTTTAAATGTACAGTGATATGTATAATTCAGAAATCTGTTTCAGTTTTAGAGAAAACTTGATACAAATAATGACTCTAGAAAATAGAATATTACGACGTTAATTCTTCATCTGGAATTGTTCATACTTATCTGACTTTGTTTATTTTTTAAACAGTTTAATATCGGATATTTCAAAGGACATTTTTTTAAAATCATACTGCTAAAATGATTTTATGAACTTTTTATTTTTCATTTTTGATTTGTCGTTAATTGTTGTAACAAAGTCAGACTGTACCGTCTTCCTCAACTATATGAACTGAAAAGTTTTGGTACATTTTATGTTGTCTTTGTTATGCTGTGTTTGTCACTATTTTTGACTTGTGTAAACTTGTTGAAATACTGAAATAGCTAGTAAAGCACAAAAACTTTGACTTTTAACCCTCACACAGTGCAGCTGTAGTCTTTTAGCAATTGCAAGTACTATATGTTTTTCAACTAAGTCTTACAGATGCTGCAAATACTCAGAGCTTGGCTGTTTACATGTTAGTCCGGGATGTAGAATCCATACTACAACTGTATGCAACTGAAATAAGAACAAACTGCACAATTTAAATATTAGGCAAGAAATATTTGTATTTTTTGAAAATTTAACACGCCATCCTAGCTTAGCTGTTTTCTATGGCAATGTTAAATACTTGAGAGGCAAGAAATGTTTTTTTTTTCAAACAAAAAGTCTTCGATTGATATACCCTTTGTAGGCTTCCATTATTGCAGTGTTACTTGTAATCTTTTTGAGAGCAACAAGAAAATAATAGCTATTGCTCACATGAAATTTAGGTAGTGATGGGGCAATGTGTAGATGACGACATCATGATGTGCGCCCTCTACAGGTGAATGTAACAATCATGACTGAACTGGATAGCACTGATCAGAGCTTAAGCAATGTCCATTGTCTGTAATCAGCAGAAGTGTGAAGATAGATTACATTATTGTCTTTTTTTGTATGAAGTTAAGTTAGTCATTTCACTCTGTATACAAACTGTACTCTTTGTCAGGTTTATCAAATATAAGAAAGGTGAATATGTACTTGCAATGGTTTCACTGCAAACATATGGTCACATTTACCCAGACTCTTCCTGTAACTACCCCCACCCCCAGAGAATCTGGGGGAATGCAGCATCAGCAATTATAACATAAGATGGTGACTGTCACTAGACTTGCACAGTTTCTGATTGGATGAAAATGATACCTAATTTTCATTTTCATCAACTCTGTATATATTACACAAAAATCATGGTATTTAATTTTTTGAAAACCAAAAATTAAGAGAAATACAATGTTTGTGTTGATTTTACCATCATTTCTGTCTCAACAGTCACATGGGTGTCACATGAGACCCGTCCAGCCTCCTATGTATCCCAGGGTGAAAACTATTTTTCACGTAGATGTAAGTCCTTGTTGGTTGTCAATTAAAGGCACACAGTCTGTAACTTAATGGTTCCATTAAAGATACACTCTCTGTAACTTTATGGTTCTTGATGACTACATTAAAGAAACACAGTCTGTAGCTGTATGGATCTTGATAGCTTCTTTTGTAACACAGCAATTGTTCAAAAAAGACCTGTCTTCTGTTATCATCTGTTCTATTAGGTCATAGGTTAATACCAGGGGCAAGTGAAAGTCTGAGAACCACCGTATTTCGAAACATCTTACCATCCAATAACCCTCTTCCAAATGATGTACTATTTTTGAATTCATCAAATCCATGTAGAAATAAAGACTGGCACAATGAAACCTTGATACATGGCTATTTATTTAAAGACTTTTAGCATATTTTTAATCTTTTCTAGAGATGTGAATTTATTAATGACGATATCTGAATAAAACTATTTTGTGTGAAAAAGCTTGTGTCGTAAATTTGAATTGTACACGTATGTTCATGGACAGAAATGCTACAGCAACTGTGTGTTAGTATTTATAGTCCAGAAGAGTAACATTCTGGGATTATTAAAAAAAAAATTTAGTCAGAAATTTGGATAACCTTCAAGTTCAATCAAGGGATAGCCATCTTGTCTACAGAGGGCGAAATTCACAATAACATGTGGTTGATATATATTCAAAGATCCAACATGGGTCATCACTTTTGCTTTCATTTACCAAATACTGTTACTCAATACCATAAACCAAGTTCAAGCACAGACACGCCCTTGATTTTGGCAAGGTCAAAGGAAAATTACACAAAGGGCTTTTAATAATTCATTGAAATCTTAGCTGTCGGACTCCTAGTTTGGACACCTTTCTGCTTCTCACTGTTCTAGAGAAGGCTACATACAATATGTCTGGTAAATTCTACACAGAACCTGTACTGATATTGAACATATCAACACAACCATTGTTACCTAGCAACAGCTATGACATAACTTGCATTGCACCATGGGTATGAATCACATTGACAACCATACCATCAAATGTCTTTATAAATGCAACCAGAATTAACATAACAAAGGTAGATTTTTCATTTTCATTAGATCACAATTGATTGATTTAAACCTCAAAGTCAGAGTTCAGTATATTAGCTGCCATTTATCACCAAGTAGAAATCTGTATTATTAGTTTGACAATAGCTAATACATGTATGTCGTTCTAAGTTAGTTCTAGGTAGAAATGTCACCTACAAGCAGCATTGCTAGGTTGTCTGGTTTGGTGATCAATTTCACATAGGTGGGTATATATCACCTACAACTTGGTCCAGATGTAGAAATGCCCGGTTGCCAAGTGTCGGAACTAACTCACCTTTATCCTATTGTCATGACTTTGGTAGTAATAAATAAACGCTTATTAAAGCGGCCATATGGATGAGGATTGGGTATTTATTTTGGATTTTTTAATTAATAAAACAATTTTATCATGGCTTCCTGCTTGAAAAATCTATGTGGAACGATATGTGTAAATTAAATCCACCCTTGGTTTTAACTCGAAATCGTAATAAATATGTAAAATCTCTGTTATTGTATGTACACTAACAAACTTTTTACACACTTTTTAGCTTTTTTGCAATGTATTGAGTTACAAACACAGACTTGGTCTATGTTGTTTTTACATTGATTTTTCAAGTAGGAAGCCATGATAAAATTGTTTTATAAATCAAAAATTAAAAATAAATACCCAATCCTCATCCACTTTAACGTTTATTAGTAACTTGATATTGGATTTAATTTTAGTTCACCACAAAGATAACTGTTACATGTTAATGACTTTAACATTACAAAAAAAGTCCACAGGATTTGTTTTTAGAAAATACATAACATGTATTGTTCTAAGAACCGATAGGACAGTAAAATACAAACTTTAGAATGGCAATTTAGAAATGAAGGCTATGCACGATCAAGGTCGATCGTCCACACAGTAGACAGGTCAAAATGTTGAATTTGTGTCTGCTTTACCGACCCAAAATATGGAAAAAATATTTTGATAATGTTGTCTGCAGTAACTGAGTATGAAAGTTTGGTCAAGTTAAACTAAAAATGGCATCACAATTTTTACATCTAACTTAATGGCAGAGTTTGATCAAATTATCAATTGAAACAATACGATGATAATTGATTTAATTTACCATGTACATCGTGTAGGAAGCCAATGAGGCTTTCAGACCCCTTACTGTTCTTCTGAGTAATCTGCACTATACGGTACAACATTCATGCCACGCTGCCAGCACCCAATAATAAAGAAGCCTGATAGGGCAGAACAACACTACATATCTTAGAGTCTATGTTCTGAGGTGCATGGTTATCAACGCATGTCTAAATGTATGATATGTAGGTGAATGTTGAAACAATAGGCTTCTATGCACAAGGGGGAAAACACCCCAGGCATGTAATGGTTGCTATAGTGATTGCAAATTATGAGTTAAGTGTCAAGTGGTTTAATTACTCCAGTAATGAATCATACACATATCAACAGTTTGTTGGTAACCTTTCCAAGTATATTATTACAAGGAATGCCATGGTAGTAAAGCAATGTCCTCTTTACAGCAACACTGCCTCAAGTGCGTTCCATCAAGAGGAAAACATTGTAAAATTCACATGCCTTTTCACAGCACCAACTGAGATGCACTGCACTATTCAGACTACTAGTTTTCATTGCATCAGTACAAAAATCTATGCTCTAACTTCAGAGAATAAGGTGGCCAGCTCTGGTAGGGGTGTGTGGCCAATGCTGGAAACCCCAGGCCCCCTTTTTAGACCAACTTTGACCAAAAATCAATACCCCAATTTGAGACCATTACATGTTTCTAAAAGATGAAATTTTAGACAAAAAACATTTTCCTTAGGAGGCAACATTTGGGGGCAATTAATGGCAGTTATGATTTGGTAAAGGATATTGGACCACATTTTTGACCAAGCTAAATAAAAAATAATGCAAAGTGGACCCCGTTTTAGACGCTTCAGCTCGAAAAAAGCAGACCCCATTTTAGACCAAAGGGCCAGAAAATGTACCCCAAAGGGCGGCACATATAATATATGTACACTCAAATAAGGTAGCCCCCTCCGCCGCACTGATGCTTACAACCTAGGTACATGATATAACAGGTGTATCTCTCGTTTGTTTTTACCCTTTTTTGTCCATGAGAATAAAACACAGATATTCATACTTCCTCATTACTTTGCTACTAATGACCGATGGAACTTTTTGAAAAAATATTTTCTCATTTCAAGCGATTTCAAAGAATTTATCTCAAGCTATCAGGTTGGAATGTAGAAATTAATTAATATTAAAGTAACAGATTGATACTGTTTAATTGGTATTAGATTTGCACATCGTGACTTGACCAGTTGTTGATTTCAGTGTGGCCAGCTGTTTATAATTTTGTGAAAACAGGTGTAAAGTTAGAATGTACGATACAACGATGTGTCATATATGCCACATGTATCAGCTAAGGGTTGACCGATGCATGAGGAACTACCATGACTCTATACTGTAGAGAACACACATATATGTACATATAGGGACTTTAGGTGGACCTTATTCACAGAGTTTATAAAATCTTGGTTTGGGTTAATTCTCCAATGAGATTTTTGTCAGATCGTAAAAACACAAGACATTTATTTCTCGTAAAAAAACATTAAATTATTATTATGGTTGCTTGTCAGATCAATATCACGACCATGTCTTGTGTCCAGTGTTATGGATACTTTATCAAGGTGTAGTCTTGTAATTACTACATTATTTGGGGGATGTACACCTTGTGACCTCACACTGTTTGATAACAACTTGGATGTGTAAGTAACATACATTGGTTTCTTTCACTTTCACTTATCAGGATGGAGCTGGCATCGATCCAAACTTAGTTGGAGTGATGTACTGACAACTTCTGCTAAATGTGTTTGTATTGTTAATGTATAACAATGCACAATATGTTTAACTGAAAATCTGTAGCAAGGTCAGTTCATCACTTCCATACTTAGGTTCAGATTAAAGCCAATTGAAAAGTGAAAGTGAATGAAACCGATACATTTTATATAACATCCAAGTTTTTATAAAACATAGTGAATTCACAAAATGCCCTTTCCCTTCAATCACACCATTCATGGACTGAAAGAAATTAGCAATCACGGTGTACATACATCTTACACGCTGTCATTCCATGTGTTAACCCTTTCATAATTACAAGGAGGGGGTCTGGTATGTTGAGTAAAATATGGCACAACAAATTCCTCTGCCCCCCCCTGTAATTACTGAATGTTCCCTAACTGTAAAATACAAATACAACATATTATGTGATACAAACACTACAGCTTTCTCATTTCCACAACAGACAGACATCCAAACAAAAATATCAATTTTGACACAAATGTTAGATGTTAAATATAGAATATTTTATTGTAGCAAATTATAAGAATGATACATTAAGTCACACCAGTCCATTGCCATGGAAACATGGTATTTATCAAAGAAAGTAAGAAATATTAAGACTAGGGTAACTTATTTATGAAATAATTTTTTCTACTACATATTAAGTATGGACGGAAGTCTACAACTGTGCTGATTGTGTCCTGTACGTTGTAATACTGTAATGGTTAATACTCACTGCCATGTACCGCACACTCCATAGATTGTAAAATGTGTTTAAAAACTACAGAATTTATCACATGTTTCAGCTGAAACAATCTGAAATTGTGGAATGTATTGAAATACTATGACACATTCAATTGAGACCATGGAATTTTTATCTGCTGACTGTGACTAGTTTTTAATCTTACAGGGTCTGAAACCATGGAATTTCTATCTGCTGACTGTGACTAGTTTTTAATCTTACAGGGTCTAAAACCATGGAATTTTTATCAGCTGACCGTGACTAGTTTTTAATCTTACAGGGTCTAAAACCATGGCATTTATCAGTTGACTGTGACTAGTTTTTAATCTTACAGGGTCTGAGACCATGGGATTTATCAGCTGACTGTGACTAGTTTTTAATCTTACAGGGTCTGAGACCATGGGATTTATCAGCTGACTGTGACTATATTTATTTGACAAATATTGGTTCCACAGTCACAGTCCTGTACAGCTGATAAGTTGTTATTTTGTATCACCAAAACAGAATTGTAACAGCCCTGCATGTAGACTTTGAAAGATGTTATTTTGTACGGACTAAAACCAGAACTGGTCACAGCCCTGTACAGCTGATAAGTTGTTATTTTGTAGGGACTAAAACCAGAGCTGGTCACAGCCCTGTACAGCTGATAAGTTGTTATTTTGTACGGACTAAAACCAGGACTAGTCACAGCCCTGTACAGCAGATAATTGTTATTTTGTACGGACTAAAACCAGGACTAGTCACAGCCCTGTACAGCAGATAAGGTGTTATTTTGTAGGGACTAAAACCAGGACAAGGTGTTATTTTGTACGGACTAAAACCATTACAATTACAATTCATGATAATTCTCTTCATTCCTATCCAAATTAATTAATTTGAGGGATTAAAAGGTAAACAACCAAACATAATAACAAACAAACAAACAAACAAGTCATGGAAATTATTGTTCACATCTTCTAGCAGAAATTGTAAAATGAAATGTTACTAACTTAGGCCAAAAATTCAAAATCTTCAGCAAAAGTATGCACATAACAAAAATATGTTGCAACAAAATTATCAATCATAATACCTGTAATGTTTTAGGTGCAAATATTTCAACACAATGGAAAAATTTGCCAAAATCTCAAACTGAGCTGACAAGTTTGTTAGTAAGGTACACCATGTTGGGGCGCCCTCACACATCTGCCAACCTCTTTCAAGACTGTTACAGGTTGAAGCAACACCAATTTGTTGTACACTAGTCTAAATCAATGTGTTCGTCAACACATCTCACACTATGTTGATCGGCATATTGTATGGGCAAAAACAATATGATAAATAAACACATTAAACATATCAAAAAATGATTTTCATTCAAATATATATATACATTATGTAACTCTTTTCAAAGGTGGAGAATCTTCATCCGTATTAATTTCACCTTTTCATTACAAAATATTTGTACAATTTTTTTTATAAATGAAAGAACCAATGGCATTGATATCAAACATGGCATTATACAACTTGGTGGGTAAAAAAATTGAAATCATGCAGCTATTAACTCATATCTATTCACATTACTTGCTAGGTTATTATCGCAATCACCTGAAAATGTGAATCACTCATCAGCAGGACAAAAAAATTCGATTTTTGATCATTTTTCTTTGAAAATAATCAACTCAAAAATATTGTTTGAATTGGGTGATAGTTTAGTGCATAATTCTATGGGTTAGCACACAATTGACATGTTGCTTTGGAAACACCAGTCAGATTTCGATAAACGCCAATCAGATTTCGATAAATGCCAATCATATTTTGATAATTTTCTTTTTGAGACAGATCATCGGAAATGTATTGGTGATATACGATAATACCATACTATGACAACGCACTCACTATACAAATACAGTTTTGTTGCTTAGAAACCAATCAAAAACACAACAAAATTGACTAACTACAGTAAATAATATATAATACAGATAATTATCAAATATTTACATTAGACTACACTATTCATTTATTTGGAAAACACACTTCTTTTTGTCAATATTATATTCACTTTTGTTAAAATACATGGAAATGATACTGTCAACAGTCAACTCAAGTCAACTCCTCAGTTTTTCCATTTCAGATCCCCATCCTCAAAATCGACGCACTAGTATAAATATTTACATTGACAAATAAAAACCCCAACCTGTTATTGTTTTATGAGTTCTTTATTCAAAATCTTATCTTCAAAGATTATTTCACTCTAAATGTTATCAACTTTTGTTTCATCGTCATCATCAGCTGGTTTATTATTTGGTTCATCTTCGTTATCTTTCACATCATCTTGTTTATCTTCTTCATCATCTGCAGGTTTTTCCTCCTCTACTTCCTCCTTGATTTCATCTTCATCGTCCTTGGCTGGACTGGGACTTCTTGCTGGTGACTTAGGGGGGCTGGTCACAGTTAGGCTGTGTTTACTGCTGGTAGCACTTGATACAGGAGCTGACTTGGGGCGACTAAGTGTTGTGTTGCTTTTCTCTGAAGGTGTGGGTGACTTGGGTGCAGGTGTGGGTGACTTGGGTTCCGGGGTTGGTGACTTGGGTTCCGGGGTTGGTGACTTGGCTGGTGTATCTTCTCTCACTTCACTATGGCTTGTTGTAGGTGGTTGGGTTGATGGCACCCTGGTTGGACTTTGAACGGGAGACTTAGTTGCGTTGGACATCTGACTGGGAGTAGGACTTCTCACTGGACTGACTCTTCGATTCCACTAGGACGGGATAACAAGAAAGACAAAATTAGAGATCACATCTTTGAATGACAGCAATGAAGAATCATGTATATTTTTGTTGTTACATGAAAAGATTTCATTGTCACTGTCACAGTGGCTAACAAACAAGATCAACAACTTGAATCAACAAAGAAATACTAGTTCGGGTTCCTAACACTACGTATCCACAACTATAAAAGCTACTATAACCAGGTCAAGACATTACAGTACATAATGATGTACATGATTACGTTGACATCTGACACAAGAGTTGATATACAGGAAAAGGTCTCTATTCATCTGAGTGCTGGCCCATTTCTGTGTCCTCACCGGACATAAACTATTACCATCATGTGTCATTTTTTCTCAGGTTTCATCAATAGTGGCAATTGTTGACTTTAAAACCTTGCAAAGCAAATTTCAACATATCTCTGCAAACACGACATCATCTGCATTGAGACATTGTTGAAAAAAAAATATTGTGGCCAATATGCTATTTTCCCCAACTAACAGAAAAATGAAAGATTGCTAACTAGGAGTGCTGTCTTTGTATATCATACTTTGACAATTGCCCAGAGTTTATATAACAAATAAGACTTGACAATATAAAGTAGACTGTCGACACTCGTAGTTCATATCAGTATGCAGTAGTGCATTAGTATTCAGTGCTACGAAGCGAGGCGACAACTTTGTTTTGGATGAAACGTAGCAAAAAAAAGGCATGAACGACTGTCGTCAGTCTAACTATAAAGTGTAAAAGTTTAATACAAAGAGAAACAAGTAACCACAGATGATTGCGTTAATGGCTGTTAATTGATTGTGACAGTGAAATGGTCTATAGATATCCACACAATGACAAGAAATAGATTGGTTATTGAGATGACAGTAGTTTTGACAGATAGTACTTGACGGAATATTTTAGGATTATAGCATCTGAAAATATACACTGTAATGACATCATCAGTCTAGGCTCATCCTGCTTGGCTTGCCCACAACAGCTGATCTGTCTGTCTACTGACAATAGCGTAGGAACGACTTCAATCTGTCCACTTCCTGTATATCATATCATACCTCATGCATTCTATATGCTAATATATGTTAATGCTGTTCCCTCTTACACATGTAACTTTTATTACGATATTAAAATCACTGCCAACATTTTGAATATGATACAAGATTCGGACAAGAACAACAGCATTGAAATTGTTAGGACTTGATGTGAACTGTTCATTCTATTCTTTCAGTATTTCTAATATGAGACTTTCCAGGATGACATAAAATTAAAGATAAAAACTAACATTTTGATGACTTGATAGTGATGTGAACTGACGATAATAAAACACAATATTGCCAGACTTGGTCATGTATGAGAGCTATATTTGTAAATTGCTATAATATATCAAACTGTCTAGATTTTGTACTGTCGGTACACAAGACTTGATCAAGAACTAATTTAACAACATTTCTATTACATGACTGTGGTACAGTTAGTTGTATGGTAGCTAGGATGGTGTGATTTTAACACAATACTTGGACAGCAACCATAACATTGCCAGACTTGGCCACGATAGAATATAATACTTGGCCACAATATAATATGATACTTGGCCACGATATAATATGATAGCTATATTTGTATATTCTATCAAACTGTCTAGATTATAATATGTACACAAGAGCTAGTCTACCAACATTTTTAGATAATGTAAACAAGACTTGATTTATAAGAACTAATCTACTAACATTTCCAGATTATGTACACAAGACGTGATCAAGAACTCATATAGTCTATAACATTTCTACAACATGGCTGTGGTATGAACTGTTAGTGAATGCGATGTGTATACTAGGATGACATGATTTTAACACAAGACTTGGACAACAACCATAACATTGCCGGACTCGACAACGATATAATCTAGCTGTCAGTGTTAGTTATGTTCCATAAAAGATTTCTAGACTATTCCACAAGACTAAATTAAGAACTACAACATTTCACATTTCTACAACATAGCTGTGAAGTACGTGTTAGTTGTATGATATCAACATAGCGTAAGACTACAGACAATATGATTGTAACACAAATCATGGACAACCATAACATATTACTAGACTTGGCTATAAAATTCATCTACTACTAACGTGCCATATTAACATTTTTTACGATGACACAATATTCAACCACGGACAAATAAACATATAGATAGCGATTTATGCCTACAAGTCAACTTACCCTCCTCAACATTAGAATTGAGGTCACCGTCCCAGGCATTAGGACTGGGGTTACCCTCCCCAACACTGGCGTTGGTGTCATGATCACTCTTGCCATCATTAGAATCATGATCACCTCCCCAGGTGCTAGGATCGGGTTTCCCCTCCTCAATGCTAGAATCGGGGTCACCTCCCTCAACGCTAGGATCGAGGTCAGGCTATGTTAGGCATGCAAAGAGAGGAGATACAAGCACAACATGTATCAAATCCATACAGACACAATATTTTAATTTGGGGTCAAGGGTCAATGCTTGACTTTGTATATACATCTACAGCATGGTTTGCATGTCTACCATGTGTTGAAATATGCTAAGCACTTTCTATCTGTTTACTATAGTCTACTGTGTGTTAACATGAGTATACCGACATTAACTCTAAACAGACCACAGCTTGTCAGGAGAGAAACTGAACCAATTTCAATAACAAGGAAGGAAACAGAAAGACATGATGTCATAAAAACATGAGGAACAGACCATAATATGTTGTCAAGAGAGAAACAGAACTGTGAAGTTAAAAAACAACTATGAAGGAAAAAAACAAAAATGTTCTTGATTAGGAAAACATGAATGACAGACACGTACAGTTTGTCAGGACAAAACTTGACGGAAAATGATATGTTCCAGACTAATAACGTCAAGTAAGACAAGAACAAGAGACAAGAGTATCTCAAAAGATAAACTAAACTGATGAAAGACAAATCAAAGGAAACACACAATATGATGTTCCTGAATTATAACACCAAATGAAACATAAGATGTACTGGCCAACAAATATGGACAATACAAGATGATAATGATGCTCAGGGCAAAGATTTGTGCACCTTGCACTACATCTAATAGACTTTTAAACCTTCCAGAAACCCTCCACTACAATGTACAGTTACAAAATGACGTAGTAGAGAATGGGGTACGCAATTCGAACCCAATCATGTACATTGCTATTGGGTGGTAAAGTTACAGGCAACCAAATCAACATACAGCTGAGAGACAATTACACCTGTACTTCTTAAAGGCCCAGATTTTAATCCCAAGTTCTCTCATTAGTATTATCGTTATCAGTGGAGCCATACATAAAAATTAGGGTTATTCTTTTTTTTGGATCATCTTTTTCTATAGGTTTGCCAAGACAACTGGTTTTCACATCGTAATGTTAATCCAAATCTGAACAGGGACTTTAAAGAATTGGTGCTAGCTAGTCTTGGGCAGTAAATTAGTAAGAGCGGCATAAAACCAAAGCACTCAATGGACAGTACAATTTGAACATATGCTTCTTATAGAATGGACAGTACACTGATATTTGACAAAGATCTATAATTTTAACCGTATTTGTTTTAGAATGGGTGTTATGACAACTAAAATGGGAAATACTATTTGAAACATTGCTTGTTATTAGAATACGGGGTATAGCTACTGATAAACACCACAATGACAAAGATAACTGAACCTTTCCTTCTACATGTACTTTTAATGATCAAACTATTATAAAGGTGACAGATTGGATGGGTTTAGTTACAGGTGAGTAAAACTGTGGTAAATGGATGAAGCTGTGTATCTGCTTGAAAGACAAGATGATAGATATGGTGGTAGATTTATGGCAGATCGTGAGAAGGTGACAGATTAGATGGTGGAGTTGCAGCATCGTGAGAAGGTGACAGATTAGATGGTGGAGTTGCAGCATCGTGAGAAGGTGACAGATTAGATGGCGGAGTTGCAGCATCATGAAAAGGTGATAGTTTGGGTAGTACAGTAGCATCATTATGAGAAGGTGACAGATTGGGTGGTGCACCTGCAGCATCGTGAGAAGGTGACAGATTGGGTGGTGTAGCTGCAGCATCATGAGAAGGTGACAGATTGGGTGGTGCAGCTGCAGCATCATGAGAAGGTGACAGATTGGGTGGCACAGTTGCAGCATCGTGAGAAGGTGACAGATTGGACGGTAGAGTTTCAGATTTAGAATTCTGAAAAAGGTGAAAGAATAGATGGTATATAGTTAAATGAATGAGTAAAACTATGGCAAAAAAACAAGTTAGCCTGTGCTGCTACTAGAACAGGTATAACTATAACATACTGAGATGACTATAATAAAGGTTACAATACATGTATGTATGGTATAAAAAACGCAAATGAAAATTTGATGGTCACAACAAAACTCAACTCAATGGGTTTCCAAAAGTCCTGACTAGCTATCGCCCGCCATCATCAGTTCACTGTGGTATACAGTGTAGTTACCAAAACGACACAAAAACAATTGAAACTGTATATTTATACGAGAATTGGTCGTATAGTTACAGGTTATACTGATAAAAGTGACAGAGTGGATAGCCTAGGTACATACTATACTTTGCTAAGTTACATCAACTTGCACAGACAAAGGAGTTTGTTCATGGTACTTGACACCTGAAGTACCATGGTACCAGTAATGGTTTGGACTGTTGCTATACATAACATGACGGCACTTAGACAAAGTTGCAAACTTGAAGACACTTAAATTGAACACCCAGTCTTCTTTATGAAGTGGTTAATGTATGTATAGAGTTCATTAAAAATGTTGTACGGCTAGAAACACTACACGACAACTATGATATAATCCATACAATCTATACAATGAAGTGACCATTTGTATGTGTGTGTATAGAGTTCATCACCAGATTGTTAGCAGAAAGTTCACACTTAGCTACATCACCGTTGATAGTCACTATGGTGTGTAACAGGGGTGAACAAATCCACTGGTCCTGGGTCCGAAACTAGTGTTTTTTTTGGGGCCGACCACACAAATTTTACCTTGTCTGGTTGGTCAGACCAGTACCTTACTGTTAATAATTATGTTAAAAAGTCTTCTGAATATACAGATTCATAGGTAAGATTTAATGTTTCACATTAGTGGGACCTGGGTCACTAATTCTTTCAGCAGGACCACTAGATTTTTTTAAGGCAGTGGTCTGAGGACCACCAGTTCACAAAATGATTTGTTCACCCGTGTGTGTAGATTTACACCCAAAGTCAACAACAGGAGGACAGTTTACACCTGGTGGCTGGAAGATATTTTAAAGATATTTCACACCTGGTTTGTATGGTTAGATGTGGAAGATGTACACCTGGTAACTATCTGGTGTGTAGATTTACATAAAGTGAAAGATAGGAAGACATTTACACCTGGTTTATGTGGCTCAGGATTCCAAAGAATTCACACCTGGTAACTAATATATATAAGGCTAAATATCCCAGGTGTACAACTGGTACCTATCATCACAAAACTAACATCAGTCTCTGGTACTAACAATCTGAGGACAGTCTACGAGATGTCAACCAATGAGAATGTCATGCATGATGGGTAAAGTTAAAACACTGCAGGCCATGCGTGGTAGACAGGCAGATATGGGATATACTATCTCTATTGCATGTGCATGCATATGTTTGTCTGACTTTCACTGCATTTGTTTTTGTTTTGTATACTCATATCAGAAAATGATGCAAAACATTGAAATTTGTTGAAAATTTTGTTAGAATGATGACAAAGCAAATCAAAATGTAGCTGAGCTTGCTGAAGTTGTTAATTGACTGAAGCACAGCTAAGAATGGTAACATGGTCTCGTTGCCGATGTTTTGTCTGTCCACGGTTGCTGTATATGCATGACACAGCTAAGTGAACGTAGACATAACATCAACAACATACTAACCTTACACTACTCATTCTCAGCTTCATGGTTGTTTCGTTCGTCAGTGCATGCAACACACAATAGCTTTGCATATCATCTACCTACCAGATGCCCATCACCATGGTTACCATCACCATAGCTACCGATATTAACTCACTTGATCATCAGGCTGAGATTTGGTTTCAGACTCAGCTGCCTTGACATCATCGTCGTTAGCAATCTCTGGTTCGTCATCAGCGGGCTGAATCTCTTCCTCATCAACCTCTTCTGCAGCAACTTGATCTATTGGTAAATCTACAGCCGTGTCTTTGTCTTCTTTCACTTCTTTTGCACCTTTAGTCTCTTCCCTATCATCTTTAGCTTTGAATACGCTGTCAGGATCTGATTGGACAATTAAAAGAAAAGTTAGAATCTGATTGGATAAAGCATGTGCTAGGATCTGATTGGACAAAATAATGTCACAATCACATATCTTGATCTCAAATTCTGATAGGACAAAATAAACAATGTCATAATCTAATTGGACAAAAGACACCATGATATGATTGGATAAAATATCATCATAGTAGTAGTCAAGACGTGATTGGATAAAAGCTGTCCAGTGCTGATTGAAGCCTGTCATGAAATGACTGGTGGAAATTTCAAACATTGCGAATAAATTAATATTTTTACCATCTTCATATTTGATCTGTTCTTCATTCTCTTTGTCCTTGCTAACTCGTTTGGGAATGGTAGGTTTTGAGTGGAACACAGTCTCTGCCTCCTGTTTCTCTTCCGATTTCTTTTGTACCTTCTTCTGTCTCTTATTGTGATTATTAGTCGTAGCTTTGGGTGAATCTTGGTCTTTAATTCTTCTATTGGAATACTGTAAAAGTACAATTAATACAGCATGGTCAGAAGTTTGAAGCTTATTCCGGGCCTAGTAACACTCTAAAATGTGTATATCATGGTCACCATGACCACACACAAACAGAGAGTCTTGTATATTACCATCTCTACAAAGTTCAATAGTTTACGTAAGTCTTGAGTTGTTACAGACATCTCATACTTTATTTGTAATGTTACACTATATTTGTATTCTAGTATAGCTACCTGGGGTGACACAAGTGGTCAGAGGCATCAATGTAAATAATTGGTGTTATCTGTATGTATAGAAAAAGTATACACTTCCCAAGCCATCAACCTTGTTAAAGGCCCACATCAGAGTTAAGATTCAGGTGTGAAAAACAGTTGACTTACAGAGCTATAGAAAAAGTTGGTCTAATGAAACAAATAATCCTTATATTAGTAATTGTGGTGTATGGCTCATTCAACTGATATTATAACAATAGTGTGATGTCAGAATCTTGGATTGAAACCCTGGCCTTTCAGTTATATGTTATATGTAGATATATGTATCACTGATTTGAGACTGTGGATATCACTATTGGATGTTTACTAGTATAATTTACATAGACTCATTATTACTTTTCCTCATTTACAAACAATTTGTCAGAGTAGATTAGAATTACATAACCAAACCAACTTCAGGAATGACACTTGTGTAATCATTATGTAATGGATAACATGTTTGTTTAGAGCTAATTTCAATATTAGATTCACTTCTGTGGTTTCAGTATCGGATCTTTTATCAAACACTTACTGCCTGGCTACGAGCTAGGCACTAGTAGTTGTCTATTACCCTGATGGCTAAAACCCAAGGCAAATAGTTGCTACATAACAACACTGGGGGTGGGGGATGGGGGTTGGGGTTGGTTTAAATGACAGTGCTTTATATTCTCTGGCACATATTCTTTTCATAGTCAAACCACATTTTACCAAAAAGACTCCTGCAATACATAACTACTGCCCTAGGGAATAGAGAACATGACTAGTGCCTCTCTCAATGCAAATTGAGGCCATTATAGGCCACTAGTCCATATCATGTGACACAGTCTAAGCCATTCACTGAAGGCTGTATGAAAATTATGTTTCATAATAATACTAAATAAATGGTCAGAATTTCAGTTTCAGAAATCAATAACACAATCTAGCACACGGAGGAATCTCTATTCTGAAAGGTTTACTATTCTTTATATCTCTTTGATATTCTACACTGCTCGTCATATTAGAATTTCATGATTCTCAAAATTGTTGATGTTCTGAGACGATAAGTATTCAAAGAATCTAAAGGTTCTCACAATGTTTTCATTCCATTAAGTAAAGTTTCCCATTCCCGAAATCTCAATCTCTTATTTACAATCATTTCTTAAATTGAAAGACTGACTATATAGCTGATATTTATACTTACTTTGGTGGGTTGTGTTTGTGTTAACCTCTGTGGAGGTGGCCTAGGCCTATTCAAAGGTGGAAGAGTTCTAGAAAAGGAAACAAAAATGACAATTATTGACTGAAAACTTCATTTTACAACCAGAAAATCTCTTGACCATGTCATTTCAGGGAGATAACTGTAATACTTATATTAATAAGTTTATAACCCAAAGAGTAACTTATCTACTAAACTACAAATCACCCACTGGATGGCTTGCCCCATCCAACTGCGTAACTTATATCTCAATCAACCCAAATCACACCTAATCACAATCTCACCTCACACTTTACCATCCAACCCATTCCTAAATCAACCCACTTTCAACCCAAAACCTGGTCCTCAATTCTTACCTGACACTCTTGGTGAGTTCACTACCAACCCACTGGCCTCTGGGTTGCCTGCATGCCCATACCTACCCTACCACCTAGCAACCCACTTTCAACCCAAATTGTGATCCACACACTTCTTACCTGACACTCCTTGGTGAATTCACTGGTGATGATATGTCTTGCCCATATGCCACTTTCTTGAATTTCTTGTCAGTACCAACAGCAACATAATATTCACCATTTTGGATATCTTTGAGGTCAACAATAGGCCTGCCATCTAAGCTGTACAACCTATCAGAAAAATCAAATCAAAACTGATCACATTTATTGCTCAATGAGAATTAAATGATTGATTGTACAATTATAGTTATATGTACAATGATATACAGAACATTATCATGTGAAATTATAGTCATCAATGGGTCCTGATTTCTAGAGAGTCACTTTCATCATGGTTTTCGTCACCGTGTGATTCATTGTCTGAGGAGCACCTGTTACGCTTGACTTCTCACTGCACCTGTTCTGAGATTGGTTCTGTTACACAGTCTAGCACCATATACCCCAGGTGTGCAGTGTGACAATGTTTGTCACCCTGTGTGACTTACCTTCTCACTGCACCTGTTCTGAGATTGGTTCTGTTACACAGTCTAGCACCATATACCCCAGGGGTGCAGTGTGACAGTGTTTGCCACCCTGTGTGACTTACCTTCTGACTGCTCCTGTTCTGAGATTGACTCTATCTGTTACATAATCTAGCACCATATCCCAACTCTGCAGTGCTGTATGACAGTGTTTGTCACCCTGTGTGACTTACCTTCTGACTGCACCTGTTCTGAGATTGACTCTATCTGTTACATAATCTAGCACCATATCCCAACTCTGCAGTGCTTTCCTCGGTAAAAGTAATCGTATAGCTGGGTTCTTTTCATCTCCATTCCTATATACACTGTTAACAGATCAGATAAAAATAATATTAATGTCAGATACATGTAACCCACAAATGAGGCAATCGTGTTCATCCCCCAAAATGACCTGATATTTATTCTCTGTATGGCAGTGTTCCCAATGGCAGTATGAATGATGAAATACTGCAATGTATTTACATGATGTGACTGAACCTGTACCTGGGACCTGTCCTGAATTGGCATAGATTTAGCTACAGTAGTCACAACATTGCGTACACAGCGGCAAAATTGAATAACAGTTTACTTTGATAACACTACTGAACATTCATTGATACCTTGAGCTTTGTGTGAAGCTACATAACCATTCATCGACAAAGCTGAGATTTTAACTGTCTATTCTAGAATGTTGTCCCAGACAAACTTATTTAGACAGTATTAAAGTAAACTCTGACAATTATCCCTGAAGCGTGTTGGGATAAAAAACAAACACGAACGCAGACAAATTGATGGACCAGTCAAACTTAGTATCGGGTCACCACTGGTATTTTATACAAATCAAATTATATAGATGTACCAGTAGAATGACCTCAGTTTGAAGCAAGCCTCAACTCTTACAATAATAAACTTGTCTAGTTTCTGGGGTATTAAAGTACAGGAAGGTACATTTATCTGTCTAGTTTGACCACCTGAGGTTTAACAAAATAACAGTATTAACCAACTGACACAGCTATTTGGTTCCTGATGTGGTGCAACAGTTTGAACAAACAATCTAATAGTTGGTAGACTTTTACCTTTAATTTCATACCAGCTCAAATGTGTTTCAAGAGGAACACCACTCCAAACAATACAGATTTTAAAAAATCTTTGGGTTCTGGGGCATCATATCATTATTCCAAATTTTGCTCATTTGCCAAGAAACACCAAATTGAAACTCTTTGTTTTCACCTCTAAGGTACTTTCAGACAGTGATGCAGCACTGCATCATGGGTACTAGCAGATATGAATATTCATGACTATTTATGTGAAGGAAGTAAGCACTTAGGAGCTCTTTTGGCATGGTATCGTTTGATGAAGTGATAAGATACTTACTGTATTGAACAAGGTTGTACAACCCACTCTCGCCATCTTGCACCAATTTTGTCCCGGTAAATACTATGTCTGACAGGTGTGATCTGAGAATGATAAAATAAAGTAGAGACATTAAAACAAATTATTCATATAGACATTTTATACGTCATACATTATGAATGCATTTTCTAAAAGGTTAATATACGAAATGTACATGTTTGAAGATAGACATGTCTTAGGGTGGTGTACATGCACAACAACTCATAAACTAATTAAATTGATTCTAATGACATCATAATAATATGCTAACTGATAACTCATACACTAATTGACTGTAATATCATCATAATAATATGCTAACTGATAACTCATAAACTAATTGATTATAATAATTAATATGCTAACTGACAACTCATAAACTAATTAATTCTAATGCCATCATAATAATATTTTAACTGATAACTCATATAAAAGGTATTTATTCTATGACATAAATTATAATATGCTAAGTGACAACTCATAAACTACACTAATTGACTGTAATATCATCATAATAATATACTAACTGACAAATCATAAACTAATTGATTCTAATAACATCATTATCACTGCACTCATTACCTAATAAGCTAGGTACATTAACAGTTACTTCAGTGTTGGATGATAAGAGATTTCCCAAGAGAACAACTGCATTTAAAACGATTTGCTGTCTTATTATATAACATACTTTTAACTGGATGGATGAATGCACAATACAAACAATAATTTCTGACTGATAAGAACTGTAATTGATACATTCTACAAATGAAGATGACTTAGGGAGTCTCATATTATCAAATGAAGATGACTTAGGGAGTCTCATGTTATCAAATGAAGATGACTTAGGGAGAGTCTCATATTATCACATTAAAGTTTAGAAAGTGAAATTTATTCATTCTGAGAGTAACATCAAAGTTCAATATTAACCCATACAGTCATACATGTACAAATCTATCATTTATTTATATCAACATTAAATGTATTCCAGGACTCTAGATCAATAGTCTTTGGGAACTAGTTTGAAGTCTGTATTAAAAATGGCGACATCTTTCTAGTTGCTTAAACATGTAGGTTTACGATAATATTCAGTTATCTAATGACTGGTAAACATGTTACATGTGGTTGCAATTTTACCAAAAAAATAATAAGTTATAGTCTAGATACATGTACATGTAATGACATATTTCATCAAGAAAACTGTTTTACTTATAAATATACTTATAATATTGGCCTATTTCATTGTAGTGTTCTTTTAATACATGTGTTGTATTATTATTACATTTATGTATTCAAATAGAACTGTCAATTTTCTACATAGTTGTAATAAAGCTATCTAGTGTCTGTTTTATAGATCCACTATGTTCTGTCCAGGTGCCTTAGAACTCTAGTCAGAGGTAGCATACCTTTCTGTCCTAATCAATACAAGTTTACGATAATGTCAATTTTATTAGGCCTAATGTGAACTGTGCCAATATTAAATGGCAACCCACAGACCCTATCACTATAAAGGGACTGTAGGCAAACAAAGCCAACACAGGCACAGACAATGGGTCTGTTTGTTTTGACATCATAAAATACTGTATGTGTGTTTGTCCTTCACAGCTACTGTGTCAGTTGTAAAGTTTTACAATGAAATGGTCAGTATGTAGAAAGAAAACATTAGATTGTACAAGCTAGGTAATTCATGTTATGAACAGTATTACTGATACCTTCATTTAGATTACCAGGTGTACTAATTGAAAATACTACATCATAACAGGTTGAAATATCCTAACTACCCCAATTACTTCATTTCAACATGTATATGTATACCTAATGCCAGTAATGGCGTGATAACATGAATCAATATAATCAATTAATTGCTATTTACAGCTATATCTGATGGGACAGTAACTTTAGATGATGTGTTACTAAAACAACAACTATAAATGTCAATATACAAACAGACAGACAAACGTTAGGAGTCATCAGTTAGACAAACAAACAGAGATACATGTAATGATGTATAGACAGACATATAGACAGATAGATTAATAGATAGATAGATAGTAGAGATATATAAATAAACAGATATATGTAGATAGATGAATATATACATGTAGACAGACATATAGATATATAGATAGATAAAGAGATACATGTAGATAGATGAATAGATACATGTAGATAGACATATATAGAGATATATAGATATAGATATAGATAAATAGATAGATAGATAGATTGATAGATAGATAGATAGATAGATAGATAGATAGATAGATAGATAGATAGATAGATGGATAGATAGATAGATGTTATTGTAGATAAATAGATGAGAGCAGATAGTTTATGATAGATACAGGTACATGTCAAAAACCTGCAGAAAGAGAAACAGACAAAACATCAGTTACTCTGAAGTTGCCAGGGAAGTCATGCAAACTCAGGAAGAGAGTCACACAGAACAGACAGACAAATACACAGACTCTGACACACAACAGATGGACAAATACACAGACTTTGAGTTCGAGTTTGACTACAACAAACTTGCAAAAATGTTTACTTTTTACATAAACTGTCAAAACAATAACTATCATACAAATGTATTACTTGGTATCTGTTTACATCAGTGTGTCTACCTACATGTATGACAGACAATGTACCTGTGTTGTAATTGACTACCATGTATGGAGTGACTACATACATGTATATACCCCCAAGGCCATGTACGTGTGTTTGGCCAACTCAGCCAATGCTTGTGTGATTGTTCTGCCAATGACGTCTGCAACCACTCTCCTAATTAGTGATGTGACTTTGTAAGACAGTCTGTGGGAGTGTAAGCTTCACTCCATTGTTAATACAATGTAATGAAGTGACACAGCTGACGTCAGGTGTACACACACCTTTCTGACATCATAGTCAATGAACGTTCTAATCTCTCTCAACATACAAACTTGTTCACTGTGTTTAATAGACTATTTCTACATCGTAATGTACATGTTTACTGTGCAACAAGTATATTTCAGTGACAAATGAACTTTGGAGTGACTCAGCAACAAACGCTACGTTGTAGATGCCAGAGATTTGGCTATCTGGGATGACAATGTCGTTCGATCGACAGAACTGTATACACGTATGTCGAGCAGTCTCTAGATTACTGTACTACTCTGTACCTATGACATGTATAACTGCAAGTCTAATAATATATATGCACACCCAGCATTTGGTTTTGTGTACTTTATACAGTATACTACATGCATTTTTCCTAGTTACTATGGTGATAGTTTGATTGTTTATGGAGTAAACTAAACAAATCTTTTAACCACAGTATTGTCTCCGACAATAAATCATTGGTAACCAAGGTCCTGCCTTTGGGGTGTATAAGCTACAGTGTACATGTCTATAACACTAACATTTAACAATTGCATAATTTGTCTGTATCTATAAGAGTTCGAGATTTCGCTATCTGTAAAAAGTTAGGAGTAAAATCTTATCTACTGTAATTGTTGATAGTAATATAAAGACAGTCAAGTATAACATTAGCTATAGTATCTAGAGGTGATCCATGGATTTGAATCTAAAGTTCTCTCTTCACTCCATGGATTTCAAGATTCAAAGCCATGGATAGCCTATAGGCTCTAGACTATGGGCAATGGGTCCTTCTATTCTGCGATTCTCAGTACCTGCAATAGCTTTTTATCTCCTGCTAGAGGGTCAGAATAGAACATGAAGGTTGACTTTTTTCATGCGAGCCTATAGTAATGCATGTGGAACACGTGAAGCAGAAGTTATGGTGTCGACCAAGAAATCGAATGTTTGTTATTTTTATGATGTGCCTAGGCAGTAATATTCTATATCAGGTAGTTGATATTTCTAGTGCTCCATGACACAGCACATCTAACAAATATACATACATGTATATATAGGTGCTACTTTGCAAGAAATTGTTAAAAGCGTGGACTACCTTGCAACTTGTGGGTCCTAAAACAACTAAATGTTAAAGTTCTTGCCTGACTTGCCACTTGTGGAAGGCACAAAGCAACCAATATTCAAAAATTACGACTTGTTTGCCACTTGGTAGAGCCAAAATGACCAATATTAAAAGTTTTAGACTAACCTGCCACTTGTGGGAGCTGATACGACCGATGTCACCTCTATTGTACATGATGTCTGACAAATATTTTACCTTATACAATACCGACTCTTTATTTTATACTGTCTGCATTTATATGTTTTCTGTAAACATCACATCATGAATTGATTGGGAGATGTGCAATGTTTTCGGAAAACATCTTATTGTGGAGTGATTGGTGACAACATTCCGATATTAAATGATGCGAAAAACCACCCCATCCTGAAGTGATCGGATGATGTCGAAATGTTTTTACTGAAAACACATCGTCTTCAAATGATTGGACAATGCAGGTATGTTTTTGTAAAAACATTCCATCAAGTGATTGGTTGAAAATTCTAGCCATTTTTGAATCTGGTTTATCACTGATTACACTTCTTTTTTTTTTTTCAAGTGGATGAAAAGAGCTCTATTTGTGTGCTGGGTTATGTCTGAGTGTGTAGATTAAATCAACAGATAGTAATTATTGAAACTGTGAATGTAACATCTTTGAAGTGACTACATTCTTTAGTTAATGACAACGACAAGATAACTAATGTGAGATCACATCAATACGCTGACATCATATCATACATGTCAGTAAATTGGTAAATTTAACATTAATACCCAGTATAGTATACTAAATAAAACTGCATCACGTTTAATTGTCAAGTTCTGACTGGTTTTCAGATTGATTCCTTCATGATAAATGAATCAACAAGTGGTTATGAACTAACAAAACACACCTGTACTCAGGAATTAATGAACATCTGTACCAAAACCAGTCTGTAAACACTTATATACATGTATATTTATTGATATTAATTAATGCAATTTTTTATCAACTGATGTCAGATTCATGTCACTCTGCATTATAAGAATATAGATGGTGGGCTGACTGTATAATCAATGTACATGCTCATATGGAGTTACTTAGGATCGGGGTCAGGATAGCTATAGGCTAGGAACAGGACTACACCTTCTCATATTCATCATGTACATCTAAGATTATTTATATCATCAACTGATGCCAGATTCATGTCACCCTAGGTAACTATATAAACCATATTGTTGACTGTACAATTGATGTTCAAGCTAGGGAGTTAGGGTAAGCATAGGTGAGGGATAGGAACAGGACTAGACCCCCTAACATACATGTACATCTGATTCATATCGTTACTGTAAATGACCACATTAATAGACATTTTCCCAGTACACTATGCCGATGGTACATGTATATCAATAGAGTTGAGATCTGTATTTGGTTCTGGTTCATGTATCATGTGTATGTGTATGTGTATGTGTATGTGTATGTGTATGTGTATGTGTATGTGTATACATATGTATGTGTATGTGTATGTGTATGTGTATGTCACCATGTGTATGCGTATGTGTATGTGTATGTGTATGTACCGGTACATGTCATATTTTGCCCTAGTCCCTGTCTGTGTATGTACATATATGTACAGGAATACATGAGTGAAAGTTTGAATAATTCAACACTAAGTAACCATTTCCTGTAAATGCCAGGTGATATTGGCTAATACTTGACGAAGCAATCACTCAATACACTACTAGTACACATCAATTAAAATGTCTACATACTATATATTACACTGTCATTCACATTTCTACAATCAAAATTTCCCTTTTGACATCAATTTTTCAATTATCCATGTCACAAAATAGTATAATGTATTACTACTTTAACAGGAAAATGTCACACACATATTAAAATTGAATATTTTGATTTATATCTACGGTGAGAATGGAAGATTGATGGACAAATCTGCAACTACATTAAATATACAATGGCAGCATGTTCTAATTTTTTTTTAAATTAAGTATGTTTATAACAATATCTGAATCATCCAGTCAATACCTGCAAGTTGGTTTCAATCTTGACCTCTCACAAAAAATTGATATTGGTTTTACTAATAAATCAGGGTCTAAAATAAATTTGTATCTAGTATAAATTCATGTCCATTAATTTTCTTATTGTTAGCATGATTCTAATGTCTAAATAATTATGGACTGAAAACACTGAATTGAATGTTATATCTACATGTACCTATTATGGTTGTATGTTTGTTATCGCAACACATGTATCTTTCAGACATGAGAAGATAACCTTTTCACATCCCGAGTTTGTTCAATACGGTATACCTGCAGGTGTTTCATGACTACATTTGGATAATTCTGTCAGATCATGTATGTATAATTTAGTGAACTCTATCTAATATCTCTCTACGGCTAGATATAGTTTGGACACTCAACAAGAAGCGATTTGTCTGAAACATGTCTGTTTCTCGACCCCGAAGTGAACTTAGAAAGAGAAGTAGCAGTATTTAAATGATACATATATCTATTTCAGGTTTCTTTCTTGTCTCAGAATGTTTACATTGTCAACAAACAAAACTGACATTACTAAGTAAAAACAGTAACAGGTCCCCTGTAGTCTAACCGACATTACTAAGTGAAAGCAATCTACGATGCGTAAGGTTGAGTGACCACACAGTGAGGCCATGTCATAACCTTTTGACATGTGTACCTCACAACTAATCATATTGACTTTTACAATATTAATCACACAACAATAAATGTCAGTAAACAAAAGGAAGTACATAAAATGAAGTGAGGTGAAACTGAATCTTATAGAACCACTTTATACTATTATGAACTCATTTTATGTTCAACACTGACTTTGTTTGTTTGCTATTGTTGTTAAGCTGGAGGAATCAGACCCCTTAGCAACCCCTTGACAACCATACAACAATAGGCACTTCCATGTTGTATGACAAAATGTATACCTGTATGTACATGTATTAAAAGTCTGTATGTGGTTCATTTCATGTATGTAATGAATGTATCAGCTTGTATTTTGTCGTATAAAATGTGCCAGTTTGTATTTTGTCTTTAATAAATTGATTTGTGTGATTTTCGAATCTAGTGAAAATCCTAACAGAGTGTTGCAAATCTGTTGAAATTTACAACTTAATACATGTATGTATTTCCATAAAAAATATAATTGATGGCCATCATGTATAAATTAAGGTCTGATGTATATTTCATTCACACAACACTAACTTCACAATACCTAAATTAGTAACAAATTAATGATAATGAAGATGACACATAATTGACAGGACTTGCATGAGATGTTAATGATTCCACTACTGATAAAGACTTCACTTTGAATATTTATAATAACTGTTATTTCATTTTTTTTATGTTGAAGGTTGTTCTCATTTACTATCTATTTAACCATACGACTAAAGGGAGAGAAATTTTAAATATACATAATTCTGATAACGGAACTAGAGTGGGTTAATCTGTTAACAAAGACTGAAATGTGCAGTCGAAAATTTCAGGTACAATTTTTTAGAGTATGATATGTAAACTTTGAAGTATTGAAGGATGCAAGCGATAATATCAAATCTTTAGTTTTACAGGATTACTTGCTTGCCAGCCCAGAAACTTGACTATGAATATAAACAGCCGCCTGTGATTATTGTGATTACATGCCAAATGACGTCTCTAGGCTATTTTCTTGCTTCAAGTTCAAACAATTTGGCTATTTAAAAGTTAGCTTGGATTTTACTTGTATCAGTGTTACAAGTTACCATACATTGAAAACTGAAATGAAGTATTCTATTTCTACTGAAGAATCTTACAATTGACTCTTTTCAAGTATGTTATCATTGGGTATACAATACAGTACACTTGAACAGTTGGCACCCTTGTATGTCACAAGCCAAAGTCTTTTATATGTGCAGGATAATACTCCTTCATGTTAGTAGTACACTATATCAGTGAACGTCAAACAGAGATAACTTGAATCAGACCAAAATAAATAATAAACTTAACAGAGTTATAAACTAACAGCAGTTCTACCAATAAAACAAGTACATGTTGCGTGACAAAGGGGTTTTACCGGTGGTAATACCAGGAAAATATATATCGCCCATGTAAATCATGTAACAAATAGGATATAAGCAAAGGAAAGGAGATCAATATAATTATAAGTATTTACCTGTCTGTATCAAAGAATATTAAGGATTTATCACCAGGAAAGATGGGACTGTGATGTACAGAGCTAGGGACTTCAAAAGTTAAGCAATATAATATTTATAGTATTACTTGCATCAAGCAATATTCACTTTAAAACTCAAGGCAAGTTATGCTTTATAGTTTACAATGTAAGTATTATGGACACATCTGTGGGATTTGGCAGACAAAGTCTGTGCTGAGACTTGGAAGGCTGACCAGTGTATGATATAAGTACATGTATTACCTGCGTCAAGCTTAATAATTTTTAAACTTAAAATGCACTGACCAATATACAGAGTTTAGTTACAAATATTACCTGTGGCAAATGAGGTCTACTTGACTTGGAAAGCAGATTGATATACAATATAAAACATTGCCTGCGCCAAACAAAGTTAACTTTTAAACAGAGGGCAAACTAAGAAATATACAATGCAAGTATTATCAAAGTTCACTTTTAAACTCAGAAGGCAAACCAATATATAATGCAAGTATTACCTGTGTCACACAAAATCCACTGTATAACTTTGGAAGGTATGCCAATACAATCCAAGTATTACCTGTGGCAAGCAAAGTTCACTTTTAAGACTTTAGGAAGGCAGGCCAATATTATACATTGTACACTAAGTAAGTATTACTTGAGTCAAACAAAATTCATTTTAATAAGGCTTGGAAGGCAGACCAATATCACAATGCAAGTATTACCTGTGGCAAGCAAAGTTCATTTTACTTTAACTTATTTAATTTAAGACTCAGAAGGCTGTAAGTATTAGCGGACTATCAAACAAAGTTCACTTTTAACTTTACGACTTGGAAGTAGACCAATACAAACTCTGTCAAGAGCAAATTGAAAACTTTAACCACTAAAATCAACATTAATATGGTGACTCAATGATTTCAATTATCCAGTGTGGAGTTCGTAAACAATCCGTTCATACCAGTTCCTTCTATTCCAAACATTTCTTTTGTAGAGAGACTGAAAAGATCAAAAGGTATCAAGAGTGTGTGTGTTTGGTTGCCTGGTGTTACAAACACTTTACAATGGATCTGAATGTCTTCACAAACTGTCCCAAGACATGAAGTTCCTTGGTGTTAAAAGCACTGCACTGTTGAGTGTCGTCTCTAAATCCTTTCACACAGTGTACACTACATGTAGTTGCTTGGCGTTGCACACATCATACTGTTAGCCTTGAATGCCATCACAAACTGTACAGTAGTTACCTTGGTATTACACAAACACTTTACAAAAGGTACCTGATTTACTTCCCTAATGCATGGTGAAGTGTTTACAAATCTGCTGTAACCTTTATGTCTGTTTTCTTACTTTTATAAAACATAGCTTCTAACTACTACTACTTCGTAGCCAATAACATGCCTGACAATACAACTGAAAAAAAATTTGCTACGTCAACTTGAGAAAAGTCTAGTTCCTGTACAGTATTGTTACGATTTACACCTCCACTCGCACTGTGTTGTTTAGTTAGAAACCACGTTTGCATCCAGACTAACTTGAGACAATCAGCGCATATGTTTGTGTTAACTTACATCTACCAAAGACAACAATGGTGATTAATAATAGACAATTGCGCTCATGTAAATTCTCAAAACTTTGACTGTGTTGTCATCATTTTGAAAACAGCTCTCATTTACATAAATTTGCATACAAATATATTTATGATTTGTGTTTCTTTCAGAACACAATACTTTCCCTAACATTAAATTGTCAAATTATATCATAATTTATAGAGTTGCTACAATAATTGCATATTACAGGTTCAACCATAGGGTTTCCCCTCCACTGTCTATGGTTCGACCTTTATGCAAATAAGTACAACCACAAAAAAGTCAATAGTGCCATTTTAACTGTAAATTGAGACTGGGGTAATAAGTTCTGCTCTCAATTTTTTCCCTTAGTTCATCGACATAATTTTTATGTCTATCTTAGTTTAACTTTTCTGTGCTGATCGAACTGCTGTAAATTTGTAAGAAATGTGAACTATTTTCAAACAGCACTTCATAAACTTGTAAACTATGCAGATCTGTCATCCTTGGTGGTGTGTGGAATGTCTATCTCAAGTACTGTATCTAGGAGGGTCTACAGTACACACTGACTAACTGTCAATAAAATCACAATCTGTCAAACGATAGGTTATATAGATCGCTATATGATAAATACATGTGTATATACAACGGTCAAGGGGGTCGCAGTAATGTTGTCGTAACACTACGACTGTCATGTAAAACATTCATTCAGTTTGAAAGATTGGTCAAACCAAAATGAGGTTATGTTGCATCAGTCGAAGTATCTTTAGTCTGGGACCACCACTCTATTTCCAGACACAATAGCCCTTTAGTTCCATGCTTGTCCATTTCCAAATGCAAATGACTATCAAATATGAGAGTTGCTCGAATACAATGTATGACATTTACTGAGAATGTACTAGTGTTCGAATCTCTATATCTCTGATGATTTGATTGTTAGCATTTAGACTACCTGTACAATGACTATATGAGTTACACTACAGAATAGTGTGTACAACAGACAACTGATATCCACCACTGAAATACAATTATATCCGAATAACAATTACTGCTATCTTATCATGACATTAACATACATTCAAATACATGGCAGTTTGATAACCCAGTAATGATAGGTGTCAAACAGAAACAATCATACAGTTAAAACGACATGTATCTCCATGGTGATCGTGGTAAACATACCAAGTTAACTATGTGTGTGTACACCGGATGACATACTATAGTTTTAATTTACTACTATGTATGTCTATCACTCTTTGCCCTTGTTTTAGACTACATGAACATGTACAAATGTAGGAAACTATCTTTTTAACAGCACATTGAATACACATTCCTTTTTGTATGTATCTGACATCTTTAATGGAGAAATGTGGATGTGTATCATGACAATACAAATGATATATAGGTCCACAAGTCAAGATCTACAAGTTAAAGTATCACCAATTAAAAACAACACAGGTGTCATGGCTATACACAAGGTCTGGTCTGGCTGACATCTGGCCGACACATCTACATACCATGAAGTTTAAAAGATATATTAAATGGCCATCTAGACTACACTAAAGTCATGTCTTTTCAAATTCCAACATTCTCAATCTACATGTATGTAAATCTACTAAATCTCAGTGTCTGGTCAAAAAATATTGGAGTGTCATATACATGTACATGTATTTAGTGTAATTGTATTTATACATGTACGTGTATATCTACATGTAACCATAGAGTGGACTCCACTCGTTGCAATTATGGGATCCTACAATATTATTTTAGTATATGAAAAGGCAGGGGAAGACCAGGTACAATGTAGAGCATATAAACACTATGTATACATCATGATCTATAGATGTGCAAAGTTGGATTTCAATACCCTGACATTTTCATTTTATTTTTCAGTTGGTTAAATCAGCTAGAACCATTGGGATCACTGTGTTAGAATGAGAGCTAACAACACCTTGGGTTTATCTTACCTTAGTTACAAATTTGTTAATTACTTCCTTGTATAATCAATAAATCAATACGAAAGTTCACAGTACAAAATGTGAATCAGAATATGATGTCAGACGGTAACCTTACATCATGAATCTTGAGAATGAAAATTGAAATATTCTATCATTGTACCAAAAAAGGTATATTTTTAGTCTGGATCTAGATTTTAAGTAGCTTAACCCATGTTTACATATTTTGCTTTGTTTGTTTGTTGTTGTTGTTTTCAGCATAATTAAGGGATCATACAATCATGTGGCATGCTCACATACATATATTTCAATACAGTTTATCAGTGTAAAAAAACAGGAAGAACTCAACACAAACCACTAATTAACATAATAGTTGTAATAGCAAATGAAGAAATTCAATGATCCTATTTTCTCTGTCACAAATTACATTTGACATCAGGTTTACATTGTCCATGTAATTTGAAATTGTTAACATGTAGATTCATTCACTTGTTCTTTGTCTTTTTTCTCTAAATCTGACAAGTCGGAACTAATTACTGAAATTCCTGAATACAACTTTAGTCTTGAATACACGTACACACATGTACATGTATGTAAATAGCTTTCGTCATTGTTCAAAAATAAGCTGGAGCCTGTATAAGGAGATTTTTTCTGTTTCTTTTTTCAACTTCAACAACAACTGGGGCAATGAAATGTTAAATTTAAAAGGCTATAGGACAATAAACGCCGAGTCTAATCTCTTCTCACTGCCATACACCACAGTACAAATCTTGACCTAATCCGATATCGCATTTTAATCCGTAAAACCTGTATTGTGTATCTGTCTCTAGGGAGATACACATTATCGTACATTTACTAACAAACACGAGTGAGTACATCAAAAGATTTGTAAGTCTACGAAAAGTGTTGTCTCCTTTCACATAGGAAAGAAAACTTAATTATTACATACTGAAATTTATATCTTTTCTACCATATTGTATTGGATCGGAATATACTGACTCAATAATGCATAAAATTCAGTCTCTGGGAACCACATGCAGACAAAAATTCTGGAATTTTCTCGTCGGGAAATTAAGTTAATTTACAGTGTGTCCTATCCTTATCTCTTCCTACTATACTGTTGTCTGCCAATGATCTACAGTTGGTTAAAATATTCAAAGTTTTTAACAACAACAAAACCAAACAATAACAACAAATCAACTGTTGGAAAACCAGTGACAAACAATTTGTAAAATCTTTAAAACTAGTGTCATACTATCTGACAAGAAATTATATTTATACATTTCAAACTCAAAATTTAGATTTCAGTCAATCTCAACTCGTTTAATCATAACTCAGCTATTTCTAATGTGTTCTCAATTTACAAAGAAACAATGAAATGAAAGAAGGAACACTATACAGTAATATGTATGTCACTGATAAAGTTTATCTTGGTCATAAAATATTTACTCAGCATACAATTTTAAAACTTAGTAGTGAATCAACACAAGCTTTCAAACCACACGAGAAGTCAAACATTGTAATTTCATAGATTCCAGAGTAAAAATTCCAGTACTAAACTTTTAATGATTTCATTTGTGACATTTAGAACATACAAACAGAGCTCTACAAGGTACACGGGTCAGGCAGACAGTCAGGCTTTGTTTACGTTCAGTTGGTTGTCAAGGCAACTGTCACAGAGCATGGCCATGTTGGGTCTATGGTTCCGTCTACACTGTACAGTCAAGAGAAATATGAAACTGAACTATATATATTTCTGTGTCTTTTACACTCTTTTGTTAATTCTCAATCTACTTTTTTTTATCTTAAGGGAATGGAGGTGTTTGTTAGTTTGTTTATGGGTAGTATAGTTCAACTCAGTTGCAGAATGTGGGTACCCACATTAATATTGCATGAAGCTAAAGCTATTGTTCGGCCTATTGTCTACCTCCAAGTGTTACGTATTATTTTCATGTCATGAGGCTCTGAAGTGAAACTGTAACAATTTGTTGTCTACCGTCACATTATGAGCAAATATCTGACTTTTGTGTCACAATTTAAAATGAAAATAAAGGGAATAAAAGTTGCTATGAACCGAATTGACAGTACATGTAAATTTTGTAAGTTGTCAGTCTTAACAAATATTGAAATTTCTCAATTGATACAACTGTCTTTTTCTTTTATAACACACACATTTTATCATAACATCTATCAAGATTTAACAAATCTCAAAAAGTTCTCTGTCCTTTTAATTAAAAATGTCATTACAGAAGCAGTTATTTAAAAACAGATTTGCGCTAAATCTTAACACTCAGTTATTACCAGTGATCATGATAAATAGTCAGTATGCCAAATGTCATAGCAAGGTTAAACTATAAAAAATTTGATTTGGTTATTTGATAGCCATATTAGGAAATTTGATAGCCATATTAGGAGACTTGATGGCCATATTAGGAGATTTGATGGCCATATTAGGAATGTAATGTGATCTACTTTAGAGTGGCCATCAAACATTTATGAAGTGAAAGAAACACATACACTAAGCCATTAACATGGGAATTTGTCAGACTATGTCTATATGTTGTTATAATATCTTTGGACTTATTTTACTATAGTATGTACACATCTTGTTGTGTCGTTTTTGTACCGTGTAAATTATCTTCAATGTGCGTAGTGTTTAACATCTTATTTCAATTGTAACATATTTCACATGTGATGTTATTTTGAATTCATTGTTCAGCTATGAATGCAACTGCAATTTAGATTTCATATTGACCCAATATGTGTTCACAATCTCAGACTCTCTACATATTTATCTTGAGATCTAAATTTCTAATTTTACTAAATTTAAAAGTTTGTTTTCAGTGTACAAGTGTATAGTCATGAGACTTGGCTAGATTAGTCCATAGACCCTCCACCCCGGGAGGGTCTCTATGATTAGTCTAATGCCATCCATGGCATCAAATCTCAGGATCTCTCTTTGAAGAGTTGATTTGATACAACCTGGTGTAGCAATCTTTTCGACTAGGCGAGACTGGCTTGACAATGCTGTGTGGCCCACAATATTCTAGTCTGGATCTACCCATGGTATCGAATCATCTCTTGAGATCTTGGGATTCAATATACATGTTAGACTAAGAACATATTCAGGCCCAACAGCATTGTCAAGCTAGAATGAGATATTGAGATAGCCAAGTCTTTGGGCTTGTGTACATGCCATATGTACTGTATTATAGTATATTTTATTTATACTCTATCGCATCGACCTAATTTCAGTCTGTATTGTGAACATTTTGTATTAAGGCATATGTACAAGAAGCTTGGTCTTCAGTAGTCTAGATGCTATCCATAGCAAATCTCAAGATTTTTTTCCACGCTGGGGTGAAGAGATGATTCAATGCCATGGATTGCATCTAGACTACGGTAGGTCTTCATATATGTACATGTGTGTATAAACTTTAAAGATATTTCTGTTGAGACTTTTTTTTTAATCAACTGTGTGTCATGTACGATAAATTTTATTGTAACCAGAGCTAATGTTTTAAAGATGGTGGATCATGTAAGAATTTATGTCAATGGACCATGAGTTCACAAATTTTTACAAAGTCAACAAATTTTGTGAAATGTATCCCAAATTTTTCACTCACATCTTGTAAGAATCGTCAGGGGTGTATAGTACTATAATAGGCTCAACTGTCATCACTCTACATGTATATACACTCCCTGACAAGTGACTTTAGATATAACCAAAAATTTGAGATTTGTTCCAAAACAATTTTTAACTGTGAGATTGAGTGTAGTAATTTCCTACCTAAATGAAGGATGATCTTACTTTAGCTACAACTCAGTTGTATACATGTTCAAAATGTATGCATAGTGCATGTACTGTATAAAATGTATGTGGTGTGATTCGACTGACTTGATGCCTCAGGTGTGCACACTGTCATTATTGATAAATCTCAACTTGCTACAATACCACATTATTTAGGGTTCTGATGATATCAATTCCTTAAGTTCTTCATTGACTCAAGGCCAGGGTCAATGCATGGTTTCAGGGTATCGATGGTATTGGTTGCCATAGTAACAGTACTTTGACAACTCAAGTATAATATCAATGCAATATTCAAGGTGCTAATGATAGGGTTACTACAGTACAATGTGGTCCAACTCAACTCCAAAGTCAATGAAACAGATTACTTATACATGTAGTCTATTACCAAATTTTCCTATTTTCCATAGTTGCCACGACTGATTTTCAGGAAAATTCGGTAGTACAGGTATACTATGATGCACATTACATTTGTAACCATAGTTCATCTGTTTTTGATGTATTTTATTGCTCCTAGATTATGTGTCTTTACATATTATTCTGAGTCAAATAAATATACTACATGTATATATAGAGATCCCAAGATGTAGAGGTTGCTACAATACAAAAATTCATATCTAGTTCCATGGTCAATACTAAAATAGATTAAGTACAAGATTTTCTTAACTTTTAAACTGTACAACTCAGGTGCTACAGTAGTGATTTATATGTATACATAGCTATCAAATGAGAATGGAAGACAATGGCATCTGTGTTCAATGTGGACAATTCACACCTCACATGTTTGATTTGAAATGACAAGAGAGACGGAGAGGCTTCATAGTCGCATGATAGACGTTCCCCCACTGATTATGCTTCAAAATACAGGTGTGTGATTTATAGTAAGCCTTTACTGGGAACCAGCACAGACTTGTACACAATAGATAGATTAAAGTGTCAACTACATATATGACAGCTGAAGATTCAATTCTACTAAACAGATTTGAGACTGGATATAAGGACTTCATCTTTTATATTAAATAATTTTGTTACCGACAACACAAATCTAAAACCATAAATATTGTCCTCTGTATACCATAGTTACCAATCACATAACGTTACGATATAGCATAGCAACCAGTTTGTTGGGTTTCTAGAACTTTTAGTGACCCTAACAACAAGACTTAGGAAAATCGTAGCACCCAATTTGAAAATAATATAGTTTGCCTTCTACACTGCAAGTCGTCAACTAATTTGATTTGTATTTGTTGGTATGCATGTAGTTACCTATCACTGCAATGTCAGATGTATAGAAACTTTTCAGCTTGTAGAGTCCCTCACAACACGACTTGGGGAAAATCATAGCACCCAATTTGAAAATAATAAAGTTTGTCTTCGAGTTCTACACTGCATCACATACTGCACTGTACAGATCCCTGAATTCATTGCCAATATTACATGATATATAATATATATAGACTTTTAACTTGTAGTGTACATGTTCTGAACAACAGACTTGGGAAAATCATAACATCCAATTTGAAAATGATAAAATCTACCTTCTACATTCTGCATTGTATACTGCAAATCAAACTCTACTGTACTGATGTATTATTTCACAGTGTGACATCATATAGGCATACATGTAGTAACCTATCACATTATGTCTGAAGTACAGGAACTATTAACCTGTGGTGTCTCTAACAACACGACTAATTGGCAAAAAATCATAGCACCTAATTAGAAAATATTAAATGTTGCCTTCTCCACTACAATTGAAATCTTCAACTACTTATAAGTTATAAAAGACACTTGTATTCATTGACTTTCACGACATGAAAGGTATAACAACCTAACACGGGTGTACATACACGTTTATAGTACGTTTCCACTTATATTGTACCTAGCAACCTGACTACAAGAAATCATAGCACCAGATTTGGAAATAAGAGAATCTCCCTTCTCCAGTACTGTATAATCACTAATTTAATTATGTCAATCTTATTTGAAACTTGTAGAGTAGTCACTAATTGTCAAACAATTAACCAATTCAATATTACCATGTACATGTATATGTATATTCATATGATTTCAAATTGAGATAGGGGTGGGGCATTTTTAATATTAATATTTTACAAAACCTTTCTCTGTCTAACTCTTGCGATATAATATTTCTATAAATTATTAATATCATGTTCTGACATGTTGAAATTGAATACTTTTTACCTCAGGGTACGATTTTTGCTTTTTGTTGAATCTACTCATGCCTTGCTAGATTGCATACAGTATCATGTATGTATTATTTTTACCCCGCTATTTCCTATCAACCCCTAAGATTCAACATTAAGCCTTTTAATGTATATGACCCACCCTTGTACAGAATGGATTAACATTTAAGTGCAAAAGGTTTAAAATGGATTGAAATTTTATGATATCAATAAATTTTAGCACTAGCTAAGAATCATCTGGTAATTTTTCAGTCATTTCACTGCCATCTGTTTTGAGAGACAACAGACAACAGACTAATCAATATTTCATATCATTCAGGGTATTTTATCATTAATAGAGCAAAAAATCTATTTTTTTTAGGTAACTGGATACAAAACTGACTTGAATTTCAGACAAGTTTCATTATTTCATGATTTTTTGTGTGGAAACTATACGTCAAACTAAACATATCTAAAAAAAAATATTTCATCGTTAATTATCTTGAAAAATATGAAATATTGACTGATATAAAATCTTGCTGCCATGGTTGACTTGGCAAAGATCTCATAGAACACAATATTTAGTGATTAGGTAACAATAGGTGACAGCACATTATGTATATATTACGACATTCATCGCAACAGTTTCTCACCTAGGTCTCTTCTATCAAATAACATGTCATTAAAAATCCTTCCTGATTCAAGCGTTCAAATGTCCAGATTTGTTGCTGTTACCATGGATACATAATATACTCAAACTTAACATCGCAGATTACACTGTACAAACACTCGTCTTTTCTTTCATATTTTCTATACCTACATTGTACAACCATATCGAATTCACTAAATGCTTGCAGTCTTAGCCTTTCAAAGTTCATCCACCCTGCGGGATTCCGGAACATCTATTTTTCACAACCAGTAAAATCTGAGATTTACTGGGAAAAAATAATCTATGCTGAATACTATGCTAATGGCTAAAAATGTAGAAACACATGCAAACCATTTAAAATTTGAAAGGTAATTTTTGTCGATTACTCAAAGTGGTTCTGTCTTTGGTTTCCTGCCAACAATACATATGACCACAATAGTAACTATTTTGGGATCACGACGTCTTTCAGTTAAGTGACTATGACGGATTGCAGAAATGACCAATTCCTTATAAAATGGTACTAGCATATCATTGAATACTTAAGTATTTTAAAACCACATATGAACACTTATTGAAGACTTGTAAGTATTTTAAAACCCACAAATAATAGCACAGTGACATGTATTCCTAACTGCATAGACACCAACAACAATTGAGAATAAAACACTAGCTAGTTAGCAACAATAGTAGGCAAAACACAATACACATTCATGCGGTCAAACTTCTACATTGTATGTGTGTGGTTTTTTGTGGTAACAACAAACATACTGTTTTAACATGAAACAATAATATATTTGAAACAAAGTTCACTGATGAAATTCTATCACAAACAGAATTACTACTGCTAGGAAAACTCCATAAATTTCAATTGTTATGCATTCTACATGTACATGATGTAGCTAATAGTGTGTTTTGACAAAGCTATCAAATGTAGTTAACATGTACATTGTATTCTGTAAACATACTATCTTCCTAATCAGTACAATTGTTCACCTGGAACTACTTATGTACCTTAATGTTCCAAATATTAATAATTGACGGATATTTTATTCTTTTCTGTTTCTTGTCTACAGCTATGAATTTAATAAAATAATATTTACATCCATTTATAAATCTAGACTACTAGTACTATTACACTATCAATTAAATGAATTAAATTAATTACTATCTGTTGCTTTGTGGATAAAAATTATCATTTTTTAAAAATATTTTTTTCTTCAACATTTTTTCCTCTCTTTGGCAGTCTGTCTAAATACCCAGTTAGATCTTGACCTTGGCTACTCATGTAGTAGGTAATTTTCAACATAGAAGACCTGAGAGAAAAATTACTATCAATGTCAAAAGGATGGTTCCTTGTATATATCTATTTTGATAGCGTTCTTTTGCCTTTTCTATTTTCATATATTTATTTATCTATTTATTTGGGGTTTTAGAAATTAATGTACAACCTCTTTTAGCAATGTTTAGTGACCACTGTTTTTGACAGGCAAACTTTTTTTCCCTTCAGATTTTACGATATTTTTCATGTGAAATTAACCATCAGTTAGTGAATTTGTATTTCAATTGAACAGTGCAGATATGGTGACAAGCAACCTACATGTTAACTTGTTTTCAAATTTGATAGGATATATATTTGATTTTGGTACGTTTACAACTGCTTTCTCAAATCAAAATATGGATTTAATTTTTTTTTTATGTCGAGAACTAGCCAATACATGAGACATGTCTATGAATACAACTAATTACATCAATTTAATGTGGTTAATAGCAGGGGTATAAATAAATAAATAAATATACTAAATACTTCTTTTATCGTTACATACTTGTGAGTCTGTATTTAATTTGTATACCCAAACTTTTTTAATGCCAAAGTTAGATGTATTACTGTGAATGCGTACGATGTATTAAAAGTCACGTTCTGGCATAGTCTACTGGCTGACGTCTACGCACGTGCATCGTACGTATGCATCCACAAACCGTTTCATGACTTTTGGCACCGCTATAATTATTTCTTCTATGTGGGGGTTTGCATGCTGTTAGTTTAAATAGAATTAACAAACAACTAGTTTGCGAGCACACAGTGGCGTTACAAACAGTGAATTCAAAAGTACACGAATCGCTGTCACGCTTTTCAAATTCTACAACACACTCACCTCTAAAGTCCGCGGCCTTTGCGTTGCTTTCTTACTACCAATGTCGGAATAACTGCACAAGAGAAAAACAACCACCAAATATGTGTTAGGAAAACACCATTGAATAGTTAAAATAGTCGGGTAAAATAGAAGGGGCGGATTTAATGTTTGGTATTGTATACGCACTACTAAGGCAAACAGAAAAGGGCAAAAGCCATTCTTTGCAGTGTACAACGTGGACACGGGGTTTCAACTATTAAAGCCGTCGCGTGACACTCAAAGACGGCATAAAACTTTAACAGATTGTATCAACTCAATGAAGTAGCATTTGGAGGTCAGGAATGTTTTAAGTTTGTTAAGTTAACGATGACCAATGCGTCGCTTTATGAAGTTGAAGAAAGATAGCGGGAGCACCTTACATTAGTGTTTGTTATTGATCGGGAGTACATATCATGAGCACTTGACGCACACAAACACGTTATGGTTACCCATTTGTCCAGTTCATACTCACTCTATTTTCTTGAACTTCTCCACACCACCAGCCACGTAAGCGTTGCCACTTTCAAGAGTTTCCAAGCCACCTACTCGATGGCCGTGTACAGGGGTATAAATATTTCTGACGGCATTACTAGCTCTGATGCCCAACGTAACTTGACTCATGAAAGCGTCAAAGTTACGAATCTGTTTCTGATTCACAACAAATTTACGTCCCGCATAAAAATTGTCCCCATTCTTGTAGACGCGAATACTCTTCGCCGTCACAGGTTCGGCCCTTGTCGTCGTCATCTTTGTCGATTCACTTCGACCTCAAAATCTTGAAGGTATACCAAACATTACATTAAGACATTATAGCATATCCGTGCTGTGTTGTTCCACTTTTCGACATTGATCTCAACTACGATCCTCAAAAATCGAGAGTTGCGCAATGCACTATGGGAAGCTAATATTGTTTACGGCGGCACAGTTTGGCAGTGTCACCATGGAGACAATTATTCGTGTTACCATAAAGGGCATTAGTAATAGGAACAATTGATCAATCGATGACTTGTTGGTCTATGATGACCCGTATTTAGGTGAGTTCGTCCGCCAATTTACCGTGAAAGAAACAGGTACATGCAGTGGCGCAACAATGTCACATACCGATCATGCCTGTTTGGCGAAATCCATAGCTTGGCAATGGGTCCAGTTCACGGGGTCACTGGCGCTGCAGCCACCATTAGATTTAGATAAGATACGATTTACTTCATTCATTTGCATTGTCATAACATATAACAAAAAAGACTTGTCAATTCAAAAGAAACCAATTCAATTAAAATCTAAATGAAATATGGTATTTTGTTATTTTATAATTGCTACGATAGCTTGTCATCATTTATATTCCTAAACGATAACAATACTACTACTAGCTGCTACAATACTACTAGCTATATATACATGTACTTAGGCCTGTGACAACCTATGATTACTCTTAGGAGTAAAAAATTGTGTGATTCCGATTACATTCAATTTTAGGTGGTGTAGGTAGATTTTTTTTATAAATAAATAAATAAGTAAATTTTATTATATATTTTTTTTCGAGTCATGTGTGAGTGTCTAGTTCAGGTTTTTCACTGGGATTTTTTTTCCAAATGGTCTATGTGGTGTTTATTTCTTCCTATCGGATGTGCAGACATTACAGATTGGAAAAGTAATTTTATATTGTGTCAGTTTCCGGCCGCACCCACTATTTCTTGCGAAACTTCACGATTTTCGCGATTTTATATTTATTATTATTTTTCTCGAATACGTAAAAAAAAGTTAGGATCGGCGTAAAAAACTTTTTTTTTTTAAATTTAGCCTAACATCATTTTACAAATTACCATGATCGCTATATTTCAACCAATTAACTGAATTACAGCTGTCGTGGGTGCATTTGTTGAGGAAGATGAAAATAGGGAACTCATGAAGTTGAATTCGGCAGGTGTAGCCTCAGGAGACCTATGAAATCAATTTCATCAAATACCATGTTCTTGCATACTCTTGTTATATATATATATATATATATATATATATATATATATATATATATATATATATATATATAATACTTGGAGTTTAAAAACAAAACAAAAAAACTTTCACATTGAGACGCTCTATGGTTTGTTAGCTTGTTAATTAATAGAGTCTTGCCACCATTTTTATGATATAGCTGTGGTATGAGGGCGCTCGACCACAAAAACTTAAGCCTGCTGAACAGTGCTATGCTCACCATACTAAATGCAAATCTACGATGAATTACAACATAGAGACTTTAAATGTAATGAAGTGTTTGTTTGTTTGTTAGTCAACCGTAAACCCAGTTTGTTCCCATGCAGTATCGGTTCTGTTCTGTTCTGTTCTGTTCTGTTCTGTTCTGTTCTGTTCTGTTCTGTTCTGTTCTGTGTTCTGTTCTGTTCTGTTCTGTTCTGTTCTGTTCTGTTCTGTTCTGTTCTGTTCTGTTCTGTTCTGGGTGCCATTGTCGGAAAAAGCCATACCATTCCAAGCTTTCATTTTTCTAGGTTATACAGGTACAAGTGTAACTTTTGATTTTTTTTTGTCTTTTATTAAAATGACGCACCAAATCAATCAAACACAGATGCAAAAAAAATACTGATTAAGACTTACCTTAAAATTGCCATATGGATATGGCTGAGGAGGAATGGCTAATTATTTTTTTTAAAGCCTTACTATAATATATACTATTCTACTTTTTAAAAAAAATGTGAAACAACATGTTTGTAACTCAATCACGAATTAAAAATGTAGAGTAGTCTCTAAGCTTCTCATCCATGCATATAAGGCCAGTAACAAATGCTACACAAGCCGGAGGGAAAATACATTTATATTGACATCGACATGCACTCAAGCTCAGATTCAATATTGCAAGTTGAAAAAATCAAACATTTAATACTGTCGTAGAGGGCGCTGGATATAATGAGACCGTGGTGAATATTACAGAAACTTATGAATGTACACGACTTTGACACAACGGACAAAATTACTTCTCAGCAGCAATGGTCAGATCTGAGTCGGCAAAGAATTATCTAGAAAAGACAAAGAAGTAGATAAGCAACATGTGAGGGCTATTGAAATTTTTCAGGACATTATGTATCAGTTACATAGTTGATAAAAGTTTTCATTATTGGTCACATCAAAGTAGAACCATTTTCACCTGTATGTTATTGATTAATCACAATACAGGGGGAGTCGAGGTAGAAATGGATGGAAATCTAAATAACACCATCCAGAGTTGAATGTGCTAGCCTGTTTACATCGCGATCTGTAATATAATTTTGCATCGATATCTGATTTATTTTGATAGTGCTAGTGTGACATGTCGATAGTGAAGCAAAATAATAGATTGTGATGTAAAAAGTTTAGGAATGTGCAGAGATAAATAAACAAAACATAAATAAATAAACAAACAAACAAATACATACATACATACATACACACATACATACATACATACATACATACACACATACGCAAACAAACAAACAAACAAACAAACAAACAAACAAACAAACATACATACAAACAAACAAACAAACAAAAAAACAAACAAACAAACAAAACAAATAAATAAATAAATAAATAAATAAATAAATAAATAAATAAATAAATAAATAAATAAATAAATAAATAAATAAAAAAATAAATAAATAAATAAATAAATAAATAAATAAATAAATAAATAAGTAAGTAAGTAAATAAATAAATTAAAACAAACTTGATGACTTGTCTTCTTCCGTCAACACTTATATTTTTCCTTTCATGTTCTGAAAAACGTCACGTACGGTACGTCGAGCATCTTAATAAATCAGCTGATTTAATCTTTTTATCAAACTGTCACCGGACCATTCACTAACCTTAACGAGTAGATCATAGACTCTCTGTGGGTTAAGGGTCTATGAGTAGACTATAGGTAAACATCGAGGGTTTGCTGTGCCGATTTCTATGTGACCAACTCACTCACTCACTCACTCACTCACTCACTCACTCACTCACTCACTCACTCACTCACTCACTCACTCACTCACTCACTCACTCATCACTTACTTAATAACCTACCTACCTACCCATCCACCCACCCCACCCACTCGTTCAGTCTTCAGGCTGTTTTGTTAAATACAATAACTTACCTCGTAATATCGTACACCCTAAATAGTATTGAATCACCTATGGGTGATCGCATTTTTGTAGCTGTATACATGATCAACATAATCAAATTAAATCAATTTGATTTTTGGGTTCGCACCCAAAAATCCGCCCATCAACGGTGATCACGATTTAAACCCATTATTCAATACTAATTGACTAACCCCTGGGACTAACACGTGCGATGTCTGATCATGATTATTGGGCGAAAACAATACAGTTAACAGTTTATAGTACAGTTTTAACACAGTACCATATTAAAATCCAAGCTTTCGCTTGTCCCTACAAACCTACGGATAATATTGACCAACAGATACACTGTCTTTTCAATAAGTAATGACCAGTGTTAGTGAATATATCTTTGATTACTTGATGAAAAAACATCACAGCTGCACCTTTCAATGAATTTTAATTTTCTTCAGAGATCACCAATATATATATATATATATATATATATATATATATATATATATATATATATATATATATATATATATATATATATACATACAAATGAAAGAAGACGATTCATTTGTATGTATGATAGCTCTCCAAGGTGATTGAGCACTCTACTTGGCGAAAGAAGAATGAAATTATATGTATATATATATATATATATATATATATATATATATATATATATATATATATATATATATATATATATATATATATATATACCTCGGTGAGTATCAATCTGCTAAGACAGTGCTCTATACCGCAGTGGCAGAGCGTAATAGTTTTGGTAGTACTGGAACTCTTTCTTGGGTGTAACTCGGAGTTTCACGCATATTGCGATCATCAGACACTCTGATCATGAGTGTCTGATGATCGCAATATGCGTGAAACTCCGAGTTACACCCAAGAAAGAGTTCCAGTACTACCAAAACTATATATATATATATATATATATATATATATATATATATATATATATATATATATATATATATATATATATCGCAGTGGCAGAGCGCAATAGTTATAACTATATATAACTATATATAACTATATATATATATATATATATATATATATATATATATATATATATATATATATACACACATATATATATAGTTTATATATCTTCTCATGTTTTTGATTATTTTTCCCAACTCGACCCGTACCTCCGTAGTGATGCCTGCACCCCTGTTTTGTGAAATGTGTGATTCAGCGTGACCCAAATTAGCTTTGTACTTCCGGGTCATAGATGGCAGCCGACGAACATGAGTTGGCGTCGTGCTGGTTGCAAATACATTGTAAATAGTGAAGTATTTGATGGACCGCTCTATGTATAAGAACTACGATAGGTCCCGATGTGGATGAGATATTTCAGGTCAGTTTGATATCAATTGCATCTTTGGTATCCAGGTTAAAGACATTTTGTTTCAGCCCTATCCAGGGAGTCCGACCACCCACTGCCGTCCGTTGCCTCCGGACTAAGGACACCTCCCTATCCTTGCATGCTGGAGCCTTCGTAACCCTCGACCCGATTCATGCCCTAGATAGACCGAACTTTGCAAAGACTGCTAATTACAGGTCCGGCGTTGGTTTTACATGTAATGTTGCTTCCACACAGAACATAGCACCTAAAGCCATTCACGTTGCTGTTTTATATATGACACATACATACTTACTGTGTTGATCGAATTTGCGATCGTCAAAATAATTCAACATGGAAATATTTCAATGATAGTGACAGCGGGGCTGACTGACTTATCACTGTCAGTCAGATTTAGGTCGATCTGTGAGTCACTGCTTTTAAAAACGTAGCTAATATATTTGGTTGAAGTTATACAGGTAAATTGGACAGGCTACATTACAGTCATGCATTACGACTGTTTTCATCTTGAAACTGAACTTGTACGTGTGTGCACTGTTTACCCCATGATAACATATGCTACATTTTATAACCGTCAGAAAGTAAGATCAGCATTGGTGAATTTAGCTGTAAATTTTGTCTGGGCCTCTCTCTTTATTCTGATTGTAAAAAAGGCCTAATATACTAAAGGGTATTGGACCCATTATCCACTCTGTGGGTAAATAAGTTGTGCGTTTACAAGACTTGACCTTGAACTTATCCTGACCCTAAAAGTAAAACCCAACTGCAGTGTCAATTATACATATATAAATAACAAAAAAAAAATCATTATTGGCCAACAAATGTTTGGTTTGGACTATGGAAGACACAGTTTGCCTCACAGTTATGTAACTTTTATTCGCATATATTAAATGTAGAGATGATGTTGATATTTAATAGTGGGAAGTTTATTTCCACTTAGATAAAATTTTCAGAAAATGCTGCAAAATATTGTACTAAAATATTGTGTAAAATATTCTACTGAGGGTAGAATGATTTATGCAAACATGGTATGTCAGCATACAAGCTTGATGTTATAATGATTTATACATATTATAGTTAAAGATTTGTCAGAAATTTTTTGAAAACTTTAGTTTATCAATTATGTGCATAAAGACATGAAACCCATTGACGAAGACTAAAGTGTGCAGTCGAAAATTGCAGGTAAAATTTTCAAGCTGTTTTTTGGAACAAAAGTTAAATTGAATATTATGAAACCCATTAGTTTTGATAATCCAGACCTGAATACATCTCTAAAGTAATTGCAGCTGTACGTCATGGCAACCAAAATAGGTTCATTCAGGCCAGGGAAGCTTTATGGGAAGAATTCATCACTATAAATGGACTAATAATGTATGAATTCTTTCAGTCACAGTAAATCCATACCTCTAAAGGGATAGCAAGTATACATATGAAGATAACCAGAATTTACCAGGATAAATGTAGTGATCCTGAAACATGTGTGGGAAACGTACATTCCAAAATAAACCTACTTTCCTTGATAAAATATTGTTAGAAGAACCCCTATAAGAATGTACTGTAGATTCTACCTATTACTTTGGTACTTATGACATTACAGAAAGACTTGGATAGGGAACTGCATGGAATATCTTATGACCAGTGTGCCCTCTAAGCCAATTTGACGCCCACTAACGCACACAATTTCTAGCGACGCACCAAAATTTGGTGTTCCCATATCTCTTACTATGTGGTGACAAGTGTGCCCTCTAAGCCAATTTGACGCCCACTCTGACGCACACAATTTCTAGTGACGCACCAAAATTTGGTGTTCCCATATCTCTTACTATATGATGACCAGTGTGTCCTCTAACTTCTAAGCCAAATTGACGTGCCACTGACACACAATTTCTAGTGACACACCAAAATTTGGTGTTCCCCTATCTCTTACTATGTGATGACTCACAAGAAATGCCATTTTTTTGCATTTTGACTCACAACAAAATTTGGCTATCATTAGAGGGCACACAGCACGTTATGACATCAGTATTTACATAGTACTAGATTGTAGTGTGTAACTAACTATCTATATAGTATGATTCACAAGACAGATATCACTACGTTACAAAACTACTGCCACTGCACTGAAAATGATCACTTCAAAAATGATTGATTTCTTTACTAATGGCGTAAAGACTCTCAAAACAGTTTTTAGCATGTTTTGATAAATAACTTTCATCGTAGGAGCTTGTTTTATTCAAATATACAAATAGTTTATTATATCATTAATATTGTAAGTTTGAATAACATATTAGTAACATAGCAGTATTTTAAGTATATGCGATGCAATTTCTTTTCATATTTGATTGATTAATTATACTAATATTTTATGGAAATTGACCAATTTGATACAAGTATGAGTAATGCACCAAAAACGAGTACACTTGAAAGACATATGACAAATTCCATATCACTATTTTATAGATGAGGTTTTTATGAAGAGCAGTAGCAAATTAAAGCTGATTTAAAGTGGTCATGACGAGGATACATACAGTATTTTTTTACCTCTGCAAATAAGAAAATAAATGTGTAGAATGAATCTATAAAACTAACTCTCTGATGGATCAATACATACCCCATTGCATCTTCCCCTTCAAATAATTATGTCTTTAAAATGTCTAAATAAAAACTTCCATTCTCTATTATCAGATTACTAAAATGCATCATAAAATAATCAAGATGTATTTTTTGAGTGTAGCTGAGAAAACAAGGGAGATACAGAAACCTCAATACATATATGTCTAGGTATACATGTATATGTCTTTTGTCATATTTACAGGTATATGTATGTAACAGTATTAGTATGTGAATGTGGTATTTATCTAGTTTTTCGTTTGACTTGCAGGTTACAGTTAAAAGTAGTGCTGTTGCCATTTTTCAATGTAAATATGTTGCCATGGAAATGAAATGACCACAAGACAAGTTTAGGATAAGGAAGAGGAGATGAGATTGCCATGGATATGACAGTGTTGGATTACTGATTGCATCGTTTATGTTGATGAAGCAGTGATAAAAGAGTGTTGTCATCTGATTGGTTGATTTCACTGTTGGATCTGAGAAATAGGAGGGGTGTTCCCCGATGATATTGTAGGAGGGAATCTTTGCTTTGTCCATCGCATGTATATTATATCGTTAGATTTCATCAGAATTACACCTATATAGTCAGAATGCCGAATTGTACAAAACTTCAACCAGAGAACAACTGGGCTGAAACACACTTGAACAAAAGTATCGAGGTGAGTGATTACTTCCACATCACTGAAGCAGATAGTTTGACTGAACGCCATAAAAATACAACCCAGGAATTTATTTGCGGCTGGGGTGCAGCTTTTGTCAACATCACGGCAACTTTTCCAATGAACAAATTGATGTTTCGACAACAACTCCACGGAATACCATGTTTGAAGGCAGCTCGTCAGCTTCAAAAGGAAGGTTTCCTAAACCTATACCGAGGACTTCTTCCACCATTGATGCAGAAAACAGCATCGGTATCCATGATGTTTGGACTCTATGATTACTTCAAGAAAGTGCTTCACTTGCATTATCCTACTCTATCAATGCCAGTAACTCAGGGAATTGCCGCCATGTTAGCAGGTAAGCTGAAACTTTAAAAGCATTCTACTTGGCATTTGTAGTCTGCACATTTCAGGTGTCTTTGCAAGAGAGATCATGTATGATACAGAAAATGATGTACCAGTGTTTTATTAAGGGTGGTAGATAAAAAATCTATCTGAGTCTCTCCTGTATTTTGCTTGGGTTCCTAACCAAAATTATGGTAGAGTATGTGTAAATTTGTACATATTTTACCAGATATATCCCCTCTGTTTACCAATATTATGGCACAAAATATGCAAATTTTACCTGAAGCCGTCTATATGTTAATGGGTTTCCATCTTCTCGGCAAAAACACTGTGTTTTGACAAAATATTTATCACAGTGACATGAACAGAGTGCTAGTATTCTGTCCTTGTTCAAAATATGTGTAAACCAAAATAAGCTGATAATGTAATGTGTTTCATATTAACATCTTGATACTAATTAATTCAGAAGTGATTTGAAAAGTAGTTTTAGCTATCAGGAGGGCATTTCACAGGGAGAATAATGCAATGACCTAGTATAAGAGAGAAGTCATGTACCTGTAACTCCCATTACACCTCCTTGCGCTGGGCCATCACAAAGGACATGTAGCCAGTTTTTTTGGTAAGGGCGCTAAACAGGTAAAATCTACTAGGGTTCCCCAGTAATTTTACCAGGGTTCCCCCCAAAATTATCGTAGATTGTATGGGAAACTAAGTAACTTTTACCCTTTCCTCCTTGCTGTTACCAGGGTTCCCTAACCCTCAGACCACTAAAAACTGAGCCTAACCCAAGTAAAAACACTTTGTAACTGTATGTTAAACTTGGTGTGTTATATAACTTATGAATTTAGTCCATTAATGAATGACATGTACTTGATGACTACATAACTAGCTGATTAGTTATACATGAGTCGACAGAGCTCCAAATTAGCTACTGTCCAAATTATTGACACATTATATCTAGACCACCAAAATTATAAGGTGGTAGTCTGTTAGACCAATTGAAATCAATAGAAAATTGTAGCTGAAATAGTACACTTTGCTAAATCTGACTACCAAGTGTAGAATTGAAATTGGAATCGTGAATGGATGTGGTACATTAATAAACATGTGTGATGTAATTCAAGTTGCATGTAGTCTATTGTCTCATTGCACACACACACTACCCTGTCTGTAGGTGGAATAAAACAACCTCTGTCTGTGGAATAAATAACCTACTGTAGTACTGGCATAAGCATAAATCTACAACTACAGTCTTCAGAATGAACTTTATAAACCTAACTAATCTCAAGAGCCTTCTAAGTTAGTGTGTTTCTGAACTGTAAGTTGTGCTTGAAACTGGCATATGATGAAGTGATCAATAGGCCATTTCAGACTGCAAACAGGAAATGGAGTATACAGCGCCCTCGCTCAAATTGGGGGTATCATCACCTCATAGTACCTTTCATTGTCCCTTGGTATTCTGTAGAGGTGTAAATCAGGGATGTTTTTCGTATTGTTCAGACATCGAGGAAAGCAGCAGTGCTCTATGATTAACTGAGTAACCTATACCATGTATACCCCCAAGGTACACACAGACAGGAAGTAGAGCTCCACCATGGCAAATTTTGGCAAATTTTGGGAAGGCCTATTGATTGATTGATTGATTGACTGATCACAAGCTATACAGTGATGAATGTAATATATATAAATATTTTGCCTAATTTGTTGATCACCACAGAACCAGTAATGTAGACATGAGTTGTCATGACATAGAATGACCAGGGTATATAATCCATATTTTCTGTTCAAATACAACATCTTGGCTTGTGCGTGGTATAATACTCATTGTTTTGCTTTGCCGTACAGGAAGTACAGAGGCAGTGTTGGCTCCATTTGAGAGAGTACAGACCTTACTTCAAGACCATCGGCACATAAAGAAATTCAACAACACAGTTCATGTCTTCCAGGAATTACGTCAGTATGGGCCGAAGGAGTATTACCGTGGACTGACACCGATACTACTACGTAATGGACCCAGTAACGTACTGTTTTTTAGTTTACGAGGACCATTTAAATCTGCATTGCCAGAACCACAAAGTCAGCTGGGTCATACCATTAATGATTTTCTCAGTGGTGCTTTAGTTGGTGCCCTTATCAGCACCGTCTTCTACCCTATCAATGTTGTCAAAACAAGAATGCAGGTCAGAGTAGGTGGCCGTAATTATTCCACACTGAAAACATTTCACATTATATGGAAGGAACGAGGCCGTAGTGTGCGTCGTATGTTTTATGGCGTTCATATCAATTTCACAAGGTCACTGGTGTCCTGGGGTATAATCAATGCTTCCTACGAACTCATAAAGAAGACTTTCTTCACATGATTATCATAATGTTGTCACATGATCAATCATGACCAATCATGTGACTAACAGTGGCTAGTTTACTAATCAACACTGACCAAATTTGGCCATTTGACCATGTACCAAGTAGCTTAAAACAATAGTCACATGACCAACATGTGTGTATCACATGACACATGCACTAGTCATAGTAGCGCACTTTCACATGACCAACATGTGTATCACATGACCCATGCACCAGTCGCTGTAGATCAGTCACATGACCAACGTACACTCATCACATGACCATGCACCAGTCACATAGCTCACTGCTTATCACATTACCAACCTTAATCCCATCACATGACCTGTACACAATCACACTGTAGCTTACTAATTATTACATGACCAACCTAAACTAATGATCCATGCACCAATCACGTAGCTCACAGCTTATCACATGACCAACCTTAATCCCATCACATGACCTGTACACAATCACACTGTAGCTTACTAATTATTACATGATCAACCTGAACTAATGATCCATGCACCAATCACGTAGCTCACAGCTTATCACATGACCAACCTTAATCCCATCACATGACCTGTACACAATCACACAGTAGCTTATTGATTATTACATGACCTAAACTAATGATCCATGCACCAATCACATTGTAGCTCAATGTCACATAACCAGCGCACTAAGTACCTTAACAGTTACACTGATCACATGACCAGTGATTAAAACACCTACAACACAGCAAAGTTTTTCGTTAAGATTGATCATCTGAAAAGTAGTACCACTAATTCCTATTATGATGGATATCACCATGGTGACTTGGCTAGAACGATAACAAATTGCTGATAAAGAGGTCTTAGAAACCATAAAGTGCACTACACAAACTTCTACTCAAATGGGATAAATTCTAGGCGACAAGTCTCCATTGTAGACAAAAGTCCCTCGACACAGAAATGAAATCACAATGTGGACAATCTGCTTTCAACCTTCACCTGTACAGTGTTTTAGCTATGGCTGCTGAGTAGGTAAACATTTACCAGAGTACCCAATGAAATGATGGTATGTATACCGTGTTGAAAGATATGCAAGTTTTACTATATTTGCGAAACCATAGCAACATCAAGTGTGTGTTTCTATTCAAATTGTGGCACAAGATGTGGGAAAATCTATGCAAGTTTTACCTGGTTTCCCCTCTCTGTTACCTATAGCAAAAACTCTTATCTTTACCTGCTTTCAAATCAATATTTCAATATGTTGTATGTCACCAGCTGTAGAGAAAATGTATGGTATTGGTTAGGATATTAATTAATGACTCAAATGTTCAGATTAATGTGTATACAGTGTGTAGTGTACATTAGTGTCCTTGTGTAGTTATAATGACTATCACATTTATAACAGACCTAATAATGCTGTTATTACTGTAACTTATGTTGAAATAATTTGTGAACCAACAAATCTTCCTTCCATCCAATCACATTTATGTATGAAAACAGCAAATAAAGCTCATACATGAAAGCTATTTACCAAAGGTGATTCTTCAGCCAAAGATTAAAACTTGATGTGAGATGAGATGTTGGGAATAATCCTTCTGATAGATGTGGATATTGTCGTAACCAAAAGCTGAGTGGTATTTATGTCAGTAGCCAATCACTGCAAAGTTGGTTTGTTGACTGACTATGATACAGAGCTGTGTATGTTGGCAGCCAATAACAGAGACATGTATGTCAGCAGCCAATGATAGGGAGGTATCTTACTCAGTAGCCAATGGCAGGAACATGTATGTCAGTACTCAGTAGCCAATGATAGGGTGGTACCTATGTCAGTAGCCAATGACAGGGTGGCATCTATGTCGTTAGCCAATTACAGGGAGGCATCTATGTCAGTAGCCAATAACAGTGTGCCATCCACGTCAGTAGCCAATGACAGGGAGGCATCTATGTCAGTAGCCAATGACAGGGAGGTGTGTACATATCAGCAGCCAATTACAATGTTTATATTTACCAGCAAATGTGTAACGGTGGTCAGTTTAGTTTCCTCAGGTTTGAAATAATGATTTATGAAGTGCATTATAATGTAAATCAACTGTGAATTCATATACAAAATATATTCTGTGATACAACAGGAACCACCAGATCTGGTTTATACATAGTAAATATGATAAACATATGTAAAAATGAACACTTAAAGACTTCAGAGACAACAACACAACTCACTTAGATACAAAATAGGGTTAACAATTCTGCAATACAATGCATTGCGGTGTATGTAGTACGTTTGCAATCCATTCTGAGTTTTGTTTTAATAAGTAAGTAAGTTATAATGGTAGTGATCTTTGATGTGGTTTGTGTTTCATTGGCATTTCTAGCTAATATTCGAGTTAATTTTGGTGGTAAATTAATTATTAAGTAGATTGTTTTAACAGATATTGTGTATTACACCTCACGCAAGTCAAGTTGAACACATATGGACAAAAAATATGGAGTTTATGCCGTGGTTGTTCTAAATTGCGGCAACACAGAAACTGGATCTGTGTCAATGGTTTTATTATTTATACTCAAATAAGACTCAAAATTTGAGTCAAAACGTCAAAATACCAAAGTGAATTTCCAACTAGATTATGTAGATTCAGATTGATAGATATTTACATTAAGTATTTTTTTATATTTTACTTTCATTGCGGGGCATGACAAAGTCAGAAATGAAAGTGTTTTTACAATTTTTTTCCAGCCCTTCTTAACAGGATTCTTTTTTCACAAGGGCATTGTGATGAAGGTATTTGTGTATTTCTGACATCCATTCCTACTAGTACTTGTAATATCAATATGAAAATGTGCTTATTAATATACATCAGGGGTCGAAATAATGAAAAAAAATCCTCATCCACTGGACAAGTAGAAAATGAAAAGTACTTGCCCGAATCAATAAGTGCTTATCCATTTCAAATAGTGTTTTCTTTTTTAATTTTAACAGAAATGTTATGATTTTTACGACGCAATAGTGTTATATGTTGCCACCTTGATTGCTACCAATATTATGCAAATTTATGTAAAGTAATTGTGCCAACTACCAATCATATATGACTTGCCGTAATTAGTACTCAGAACATCTATGTAATGCACAATGATGTCGTCTTGTGTAGACAAGGAGTGTAATTTAAAATCTTTTTGCTAAAAAGTAGAATTCATGCCTGTTTTCATGATTGTTTTTCTTTTTACAATTTAAAAAAAAAAGTTTTAGTAATAGGAGAAATGAGAGATTAAAAATAGCAAAAACTGAGATGGCACAAACTCAATAAACAAACATCGTTTGTTTAGGACAAAACTCCGTACCCTAAATGAACTTTCACAAGTACCACATTGACACTTTTATATATGATGTAAACCATGATGAAAACTGTAGTGCTCACACCACTACAATGAATCCTATGTAAAAACATGCTGGTAAACATGAAGTTCCATCCTAACGAACTTGTTTACTGTTGGGAGATTGTGGTGAACACATCAAAATACTACTGGAAACCCAGCACTGTATCTCACATTAGAAGTAAATTTTCATCAACTCACTAGTAAATGTTTTCATTGAAGGCGTGAAACTTTTTGAGATTTGGTTAGAAGTGCGAAAATGAAGTTCAGCAATCGCATTGATGCCAGACCCCCTTCCCCCTGATCAAACGAAATTATCATATTGAGCTTGTATGACTTTGTTCAATTGTCCCTAAAGTTTTGATAATGTCGATATTGATATGATGTTCTTTGAAATGTATTTTTTTCGCATTTCTTCAAGTTTCAAAATTTAGTGATCGAGGTAATTTGTAATGTGAGAATATTTTTTGCGGGGTTTTACATTTATTTTACAGTTATAGATCTTAATCTTCCATCAGAAGTAATTCCAATTTACAGAAAGCGTTATCTGGCTTGTGTTGTTGCATAGATGTTAGATAGTTTTCTCTCCAACTAACGCTCTGTGGTGAGCGTTAGTTATTTTCATTTCCAAACAAAACAATGATGTATGTATACAAACCTAATGTTGTTGACATTTCTATTAACTCCTTTAATTAACAGTGATGATAAGATTTCACAATTGTGTGTCAGGTTGCATAAATATATGATTAAGTTTTTATGAATTTGATGTGAAAATGATGATTTGGAAACTAATTATGTAAGTTATAATGATAATTAATATTTCCCATTTTTTGTTTGATTCACTTACTTATCAATGAATTACTACCTTTCAAGGTGCGAAAGTTTGTAATTTTTTTTCAATTCAGTTAATTCTGTAATCACTAATGAGGGCAAGATGGAAATCAGTATATTAGCTTTAAAAGTGATTTTGAAGTGGTGTTTTTTTTTTCAAATGCTGTCATTGATTGTACATTAATTAATCTTTTATGAATTGACACTTTGTTATTAATATTATTTATGATATAAATATATGCTGCATTTGGAAATAAGTTCATAATGTTAAACATAAATATTAATATTGCTAGTCACAGTCAGTCTGAAAATTGTTGAGACATATCGTCAGTATCATTAGGTGTGTGTACTAGTGTTCTGATGTGGTATGTCTTATATGTGAAACAAGAGGGGGTAACTCTGCCAGGGCTGAAAATTAATTTTTTTTCTTTGGTAGTCCTTGTGGGCTACCAATTTCAGAAAGTGGTAGCCGAAGGATGGTAACCAATAGTCCTGTATTCCTGAACTGAAAAGAATTCCTCTATTGGAAATATGTGTATGCTATACTTTTATGTCTGTAAGTCTTCCATCCTTCAAATTCAAATCATTACGTAATCAGTGGTAGTCTGAGTGGGCTACCAGCTACAAATTATGGTAGCCCCATGACAAGGATTGGTAGTCTGTGGACACAGGACATACTGTTAATTTTGAGCCCTGCTGTGCTAGGATCTCAATACTAGTGTCACTATTGAGGTTGGGTCTTCTTTGATATGTGTTCCTGGCAATGTATATAATGTAATGTAAATTCAAATGTTGTACGAGGCCCAGTAAAGCCATTTTGTGTATGTGCATAAAAATTCACTACAATTTAGACAGGAAGTGATATTGATAACATTACATGTAAAATGGCCATCATGTTGGTGATAGTTCATGAGTGAGTCTTACCAGCTTTGTGCCATGAAAACAGTTCCCTCAATGAGGCAGTGTGAGAGGGTATGACAGAGATTACCAAGTATTGCTTTTACATCCAAGCTGCAACCATTTTGCTATGTACATTGTATCTCAGGGGACATTGCTATAATGAGAAAATATTTCATTGTATTTTTTTTTTATGTCATTTTACTGAAAATAATGAAATCATTTGAAGCCATTTGACTTGGGATGATTAATATCTAAAAATACACTCTTATTCTATATTTGGGAAGTGTTCTGAGTCAATAATGAAATTATTGATGAATAGCCTATTCCATATTTGGGCAAAGTGTTCTGTTACCCACAGTGAAATGAAATGGTTGAATATGCCATATTTTATATTTGGGCAAAGGGTTCCATATCACACAGTATATATTGAAATGGGTGAATATGCCATATTCCATATTTGGGCAAAGTGTTAGATGTATATCACAGTGTATATTGAAATGGGTGAATATGCCATATTCCATATTTGGGCAAAGTGTTCTGTATATCACAGTGTATATTGAAATGGGTGAATATGCCATATTCCACATTTGGGTAAAGTGTTCTGTATATCACAGTGTATTGAAATGGGTGAATATGCCATATTCCATATTTGGGTAAAGTGTTCTGTATCACACAATATATTAAAATGGGTGAATATGCCATAATCCATATTTGGGCAAAGTGTTCTGTATCACACATTGAATAGAATTTAGAAATGGTTCATTACACCATGATTTATATTTGGGTAATATGTGTTGTATTACAGTGAATTGTTATTGAGTGATATTCCATATTTGGGCAAAAAGTTCTGTACTACATAGCCGAGGGATATTGATGAATACTCCATGTTCCATATTTTTGTAAAATCTGTGGCATGGTATTGAATGATATGCCATATTTGGTCAATATGTTCTACATCATACAGTGGAATGATATTGATGAACACACCACCGTTGAAATGTTCTAGATGTAAGCTATGGAATCATTAATCATTGTGTTCTTTCCATAGCACTCAGGGGTGAATAAATCATTTTGTGAACTAGTGGTCACCGGACCAGTGCCTTAAAAAAAATCCAGTGGTCCTGCTGAAAGAATTAGTGGTCCAAGGTCCCACTAATGTGAAACATTAAATCTTACCTATGAATCTGTATATTCAGAAGACTTTTTAACATAGTTATTAACAGTAAGGTACTGGTCTGACCAACCAGACAAGGTAAAATTTGTGTGGTCCACCCAAAAAAATTGTGAGTCTCGAACCCAGGACCAGTGGATTTGTTCACCCCGCACTGTAGGACCATAACTACATGTGTAGTAATGTGTTATTTAGAGAAACGGAAGCAGCTCGATGTACATTAATTTGTATGATATGGGAGTAAATTGAAATGGCACTGAAACACATATGATGTGTATTCTGCAATTATATGAATTACTGGCCATCTCTGAATTTGTCACATCCATTGCAATATTGTGAAGTAACCATGGAAACACATGAATTCTGTAGAAGATTTGTAAACTGAGATGTTTTGATATCTTCAACTTATACTGAACTTGAAAATAAATGAAAAAATATCTAGGTATACAATCACAGAATAGAATGACAATATCAAGCCATGACACTCTCTCTGTTTCCTGTAATCATAACCTCATTTGAGGGGTAATAACCATTCAATGCAATGTACTCATTTTCAGAAATTGTGTTTCAGATGTTTGTTATATGTACTACATGTTTTCTGCATCACAAATTTTGGATCTAGTACTGAGTTAGTTTTTTCAAAAGTACCTTCAATGTTGGCATGTCATTTCATGCCATTAGTGTACCTTTATTGTCACAAGTACATGTACAGAACTGAAAAGGAAGACTTTTTCCTGCTGAGAATAGCAATAAGTGTTGATTTTTCAATAAAATAACAAGTTAATGCAAATATTGGTTGTGTAAGGTTGATATGTGTGTTGTATTTTTAATATGCCAGCATGTTCCAGTCTAACCCACTTTGTAGTGCATTCATCATGTCCTAGCCGGGTGGAAATGATAGTTTCTACAATAAAAAACCAAGGAATTATATGAATTAACCAAGACTGTGGTTGACATTTGTCACGAAATGTTGGGAGTTGATGATGTTCAAATTGAGCCTTGGTGCTGAATGATTCTGATCCATGCTTCTGCTCAAAACCTGATGTAGAACAGCACCCCTAGTGGCCAAACTATGTAATCCTTTGTTTTTCTGAATCTGACTGCATAAGCCCTTCGTTGACAAACTTTAACATGTCCACATAACACCTTACTTTTTGCAGAATTAAAATGCTTTAAAATTGATTTTATCATAGATGTAGTCAGTATTTTCAGTTTCAGTTTAGAGAACATACGTTAGAAGAGGTCTCAGTACCATTACCATATTCAGAGAATGCTGTAATGTACAAGTCTGTATCAAAATGAGTTGATATAAAAACCTCTATGCGGTGCTGTATAATGAAAATGCTGCAGTATGTATCTCATATCAAATTTGTACAAAGTTTTGACTTGATTTGAGGCTGTGGAATGTATAGAGAGAGAGAGAGAGAGAGAGAGAGAGAGAGAGAGAGAGAGAGAGAGAGAGAGAGAGAGAGAGAGAGAGAGAGAGAGAGAGAGAGAGAGAGAGAGAGAGAGAGAGAGAGAGAGAGAGAGAGAGAGAGAGAGAGAGAGAGAGAGAGAGAGAGAGAGAGAGAGAGAGAGAGAATGTGAAGAATTCAGGAATGAAAGAGCAGACAAAAGGAAACAACAGGAAATGAGAGACAGCACAGAGTGGACAGAAAATGAGAGAGTAAGAGAGTATAAAGAGACAGAGACTAACTTTTCACTTGTTTAATACAAATATAGCACCTTTATTTGTACTCAAAAGCAATGCCGGATGTTACTAAGAGCTGTATAATAGCAGACTGATATGATCTAGTTCTGTAATCCTGTGTTGCTATGGTTACTTAGCATGTATGTTAATAACAACTGGCATCTTTCTGTGTGCAAGCCAGTTAACTAAGAACTCAGTTGGATCATTCAAGATATTTTCCAGTACAAACTGTATAGCTTTCTGCATGTGTATAGTCATCAGTTCATCAGCAGCCAATGACATCACCAGTAGACATAATCTCTCCTGTACAAATAGAATATGATAGACAACACATTATTGATAGACATAGTCATTCCTGTACAAATAGAATGTAATAGACAACATACTATTGCTAGACACAGTCTCTCCTGTACGAATAGAATGTAATAGACAATACATTATTGATAGACATAATCTCTCCTCACTCTCCTGTACAAATAGAATATGACAGACAACACATTATTGATAGCCATAATCTCTCCTCTACAAATAGAATGTGATAGACAACACATTATTGATAGCCATAATCTCTCCTGTACAAATAGAATGTGATAGACAACACATTATTGATAGCCATAATCTCTCCTGTACAAATAGAATGTGATAGACAACACATTATTGATAGCCATAATCTCTCCTGTACAAATAGAATGTGATAGACAACACATTATTGATAGCCATAATCTCTCCTGTACAAATAGAATGTGATAGACAACACATTATTGATAGCCATAATCTCTCCTGTACAAATAGAATGTGATAGACAACACATTCTTGATAGCCATAATCTCTCCTGTACAAATAGAATGTGACAGACAACACATTATTGATAGCCATAATCTCTCCTGTACAAATAGAATGTGATAGACAACACATTATTGATAGCCATAATCTCTCCTGTACAAATAGAATGTGACAGACAACACATTATTGATAGCCATAATCTCTCCTGTACAAATAGAATGTGATAGACAACACATTATTGATAGCCATAATCTCTCCTGTACAAATAGAATGTGATAGACAACACATTATTGATAGCCATAATCTCTCCTGTACAAATAAAATGTGATAGACAACACATTATTGATAGCCATAATCTCTCCTGTACAAATAGAATGTGATAGACAACACATTATTGATAGCCATAATCTCTCCTGTACAAATAAAATGTGATAGACAACACATTATTGATAGCCATAATCTCTCCTGTACAAATAGAATGTGATAGACAACACATTATTGCTAGACACTGTCATTCCTGTACGAATAGAATGTAATAGACAACATACTATTGCTAGATACAGTCTCTCCTGTATGAATAGAATGTAATAGATAATACATTATCAACATGGAAATTTGAAACACACTGTCAAAATTTTGCAAAAGTGAAACAACATTTAGCGACACAGCACATTGTTTGGCGGAAAAAGATCAGAAAACATAAACCTCAAAATCAGAGTGGTCCATTTTCATGTCCAAAATATCCATGGTAACAAACCTACAGTGTATCAATCCTTACCTTGCCATTTGGGATAGACTTGGCATCCTCAAAGGAAAACTTGGATAACTTTCTCATAACAGCCTTGATTTCGTTGTCATGGCTACCAACCAGATGGTCACATTCTGTCTTCAAATCAATATACCTACAGTGTATAAATTGGTACATTATTACAAGGAATCAAGACTTTAATATGCAAATATATGTAAATTGAGATTCAGTACATCTGGTGTTATTTTGACCAATCACATTAGTTTATTTGCCCTTTAATACACCTATTAACTGAATTATTCTGTTTTCTTTATGTTCTGCTGTGGTTATTTTTTATTGTATAAAATTGAACTATCAATATGTAAATTTGGTCTGATGGTTGATCTCATTCCTTTAAATATTATGGTAATCATAATTTTTGAAAGTGATTGACTTTATTGTAATGATCAAAATGGCATGTTTTTAAAATGAAAACACAAAATGTACCGAGTCAAAGTAATCTGATAATGTAGGTTGTGTAGTAAATTATCCACATCTTATTACTATTTGTACAACACCACAAATGGATTGAAAATAACTCTGAACTTGTTAATACCAGCAGTATCCTATCGTAACATCACAGACATACTTGAAATGAAATCCATGCATGGGCTAAATATATATCTCACCATTTTGATGGTTTGACATCAAACTCCAAATCTTGGCCACTATTCTGTATTGTAGCTTTCCGCATCTCTCTCAATTCTCTCTCAAACAGTGGACTTAGTCTCAAAGCCATGAACTTCTGAATAAAGGACTTACATCTTTCTCTAAGAAAGGAAATATATACAAAAGTAGATGAAATGGTCATTGAAATATTACACTATGGGTACACATTGTGTAGATACTCTTGGGTAGGGCTTTGACATAACACTATCTAGTTCTAACTTAAAGGGGAACACAGATGAGGTTAATCTGTATTTCATTACGGTTTGGGGACCAAGAGAAGTCATTTTCACAGACAATGGTGAGGTATTTGTTTTAAAGAGGTGTAAAGCTTCTTAACTTCGTTTTCTTCTAAATAAGCTCCTTCCCTGGCAGTGTAAAGCCACCAAATTAGACTATTTTTTATAATTCTATCTATTTAGTGGGGGTTGTGCAATGTAGGATTGGTAAAATGACTGTCCTTAGCACACAAGAAATATATCTAAGGTACATCACTTGTTGTTCCCTCATTGCATTCATTGTACACTACTAGAAATTTAAAAATAGACAGCATTTTAATTCCCACATACATTGCTTTGTTGGTTTGCTTTCCTATATACTTTCTTTTTTTAATGTCAACAAGATATATATTTTTTCATTCAATAAATGCAACAACTAATATAATTTATTTGACCAACCTTTCCATTCTTTCTAAGTCTGTCAGAACATCTTTTGTCATTTTACTTTGAACCTTGTCAAATTCTGTTCTCAGTCCATCTACTGGATTTTCTATGTCATCACTGTCATCTGTGTTACTTTGACCTTCACCATGACTATTACTCGGTGGTGACCCTTGACCGTGCTGTGATGGCTGGTGTGTCTTCTTAACTAATATATTTACAAATAAAGTCATTTTGATGTTTGACCCAAACTTGACCTCTGACTTCTGACATATGTAGATTAGTGGATACAACCTTAAACATGCAACTGGCGGTGCCTGGGACCCTATTTTGCATATGGCTGACTGTATGTTTGGAGGTGGAGAACTTGTGACGACTCACTGGCAAGTAATCACCAAAATATAAACATTCCCTATATCTGGGTTTTTCACATGCAAATGCCACATATTTGAATAATCCTGAATGACACACAATCTAAGCAGCTGTTTCTCATTTGGAAAGTTTTTTTCATTCTATGAAACAAACAGACTGATTTGTGTATCAAGTTACCATCCTACGACATTCACAAACAATTTGTACGTGATATATGACCTGTGTGTTTCTCAGAGCACAGAAAAAATGCTGAAAACAAGACCCAGAAGCTAGTGCTCTGTACAGCAGTTTGAATTTCCCGCATTTGCATAGATTAGCCATAATCCTCTTTATATAGGGCAGTTCTGTCATTCAGATATTGATACTATAGTGGCAATCTGGTCTTGCCAAATGTCCGTTTACTGGCTTTACGGCTAGGCAGCAGCACCATGAACAGGGACGAGGGGCATACCAGTTACATTATCTTTATGATCATTGCCACTACGCTGCCTAAAGGTAAAACCAGGAAATGAACAGTTTGATAAAGCCTGTCGACCAGAACAGGCTAATTAACACTTGTAAGTAATTAGAAACCTTGGTCTTTGTACAATAATGATAATTATTACATATAGATGTCATTATATTTTTTCATCATTCATAAACAGAAAATTGGTCACTTCATCTAATGGCATAGAAATGACAGAAGGAGAAATGCTTGCAGAATGTCACAGCCATCCAAAGTACTGGTGTATCTAAAGACACAAACATGCGGAAATATTCTTTCAATGTGCAATTTAGATATTCTTCAGATACTTGATTGGTTTTCATGAATGTTTTCAAACGCCTATTGCACTTTTTTTTTTACCAGATGCAAGTTTTTTCAAAGCAATGCACATTACATATTTACCTTTTTCTGGAATGGTAACACCCTCTCCAAGCCAATAGGGTAGTTTTTCATGATGATGATGATGGGGATCAGGGCGACGATAAGATCTGTAATGGCTGACTAGATGAAGAAAACCAGCTACACAGAAAGGACAAATACAGAGCCAAATCATTACAGTTATCTAATTATGTTGGGATACACGATTAAAGTGGACATATGGGTGAGGATTGAGTATTTATTTTGGATTTATGATTTATAAAACAATGTTATCAGCAATTTTTCAGCAAAAACATCCTTGGTCTGGGTAAGTTACCAGTATGTTTAACCTGATAGATATATAACAAGAAAGGGCCTTAATCACTTCAAGTTGAGAAAAAGTAACAAAACTAATATGTCAAGACTATTTTCCAGCTGAATGAAAGGAAATATTGTAGAATAATATAATTATATTTGTGCATACACAAATTATGAAAAGTCTGGAAGAGGAATGGTGACTCTGAAAAGTTTTTGACTCATATTTCAAGGACAGTAGAATGAATGACATACATATACACACATGTCATGATGTAAATGACAAGGGTATAAATCTCATATATTTTGTTTAAACATGTTCAACTTGGCTTGTGTATAGTATAATTGTGTATATAGGTATGTATAGAGATACATGTCCCAGTACATCATATGTATTAATTCAGTACGTGTTTCTATACATTAACCAAAAATGAGCAGAATGACAGAATCATCTTTTACTTTAACTCTAATCTTATAACCATACTTACCATGATGTCTTGAATGTGGATTGTGAGGATTTGATAAAACACTCTGACGATGTTGTATACAGCCATGTTTTTCACTTGGCCCAGCATGGAGCAGATCTTCCCATGTTTCTATCTTGTTATGGTCTCGTTCATGTTTGTCTTTCAGACGACTTCCAAAAGTGCTTTTAAACCTACTGTAAGTATCAAAAAGATTTTACCTATCATTTAAAATACTTCTAAAGTCCTTTAAAACCCACACACAAAATTTCATACATGTATATTTCAATATTAGTACATCAAAACCTATATTCAATTTACATTAAATTGCTTTTAAAGTTATAGGGACAGCTGTAAACATTGTCAAACATCCTGCCATCTACTTCAAAAGTACTTACAAACTTATGTAGATGGAAATAATGTCAGATAACAATTTAATATACTCCCAACAGTATTTTTCAAATGATAATCACACAAAAGAGTTTTCCAATATTCCCTTATACATTTCAAACATACCTTTAAATATATATGAATTATGCTTTTAAAATTTATGCACTCCCAAAAGTACTGTTGACTTTCAGTGGATCGAAATGATTTTAGACATTAAGTTATAATTATAATATATTTGTTGCGCACTATCGTTTTTGTTTGTTCGTTGGTAAAAGTTCTTGCACTTTCATTTAACAACCACAAGATAATACCATGAATTAGATATTAATTTTTTTAAACAAGGCAGTGTTTTCAGTGATCAGTAACTTCATTTTCAAAAGCAAAATTCATGTTATCACACCTATTTCTTTGTTTTTCTTGACATACCTTCTCCATATTTGGGTAGGAGTGACAGCTCTCATTGAACTGTGATGTCCCATGTTGGTGCCACTGGGATGATGCAAATGATGCTTAGAATGCCCTCCTTTGTTGCCATGCATAGCAGAATGCGGTGGCATTAAGGTCACATGATGTTGATGGCCATGGTGTCCATGTGGAGACAAGTTGTCAGTGGAGTGGACAGGATCGATGTGATGATGGGTGTGGGCAGTGCTGGTAAGTCTATTTCGACGACTGTAAAAGGCAGACAAAAATAATCTTAAAATGATGTGGACAGGATAGAAAATGGTTTCAAACGTTACATGATAATATCAAATAATAACTAGTTTATTGATTACTGAGGATTAACTGATAGGAGGACTTAATTTAAAGAGTTTGCAATGGATGACAACTTTCTAAACTTGTATAACTTATTTTATGGTTCTCATTGTCAAAGTAATATGTATGGAATTAGAAATCAGAAGAATAAAATAGCACTTATTTTTCCACTCTTTAACTGATTTGATGGCTGTCACCACTCAATATTCTACCCTAGTGAAGGGGTAACACCCAAAGGAAGGTCAATGATATGTGCTGTCCAAATGGGTTACTTTTCAAAAAAATCCCTAAACAAGGGCCTGTTTTTCCATCTGAGTATTCTCAGTCGATAAAGACACCTACAGATTCCATATTCATATAATATTTCAGAAACAACACCAATCCTGGAATTGAGTAAATGGTAAAATTACCTTCAAAACACCGTATAAATTGCACTTGCTTGTTGAACATGCATCTAGCATGACATTTGTATACGTCTGTGGTAGTGTTAATGATAATTACCTGAAGTGCCCAAATGGCAGAACATTATCCTTATTCATTGGCCTGCATGGTTTATGAATATCTTAAAGGTTCACTTTCTAGCTGAAATATGAATATGCACAAAAGGATATATGTTTGGAACCTCAGCACCATACCCCTGTTTATCTGAGTGCTCCGTCAGCTTCCCCCCCCCCCCCTCCCAATCACCATCACCACCACTACCACCCCCCTCAGGTGTTCTACTCACCTAATAGCAGGTCTTCCATTGTGATCTAACAATACATCTTTCTTCATTAATGTTTTAATGGCTTCGTGTGATATTGGACCTTTGCCCCTGAGGTCTCGACTCTTCATATTGTGTATACCACATAGCAACAAATAGATGGCTTCAAGTTTCCTCAGTAACATCTTACAACTCCGATAAAATGCCAACCTAAATGAGGAAATGAAGAGAGGTTTATAGTCAAAATGGACATACTAAATGCTACAGGACTGGGAAGATTTTTGCAAAGTTGTTGATGATTGGACATGTGAAAAATGTGTTAGCATGTCAGTAGCCAAGGTATGGTATTCGAACATGTCGTATTTATATAATGCTAACATTAGGCTTTGAAAAAAACCATGTTAGTGTAATTCCCTGTTTAATAGTATTAAAAGGGGAGTCATTGTTGTTCATCACAATAAGCCAATTTGCACAACCGGGTTGAACATAACATGCATAACATACATGGTCATATTGTCTGACTTACTGCATAATGTCCATGTGTTCAGGCGAGTCATCATTCAAAACTGCAGGACTAGGTGTAAGAATAAGTCTCATAGACATAGCTGACTTGACAGGTTCACATTGTTTTCTTGTTATCCCAAATCTGGAGAATCTTCTCTTTGTCAATGGTAGAGCTGGGGCTGACCACGAAGATAGATAGTTTTGTATACTGTCTTCAGAGTTTCTATTGACTTCCTATGATACAACAAAGATATAGAAATGATGGGCAATTTATTGAAACCAATTGACTGTCATTCTGTCAAATTCTGTCACGTGTGGAGACCATTCTTCTGGATCAAATTTTATTGCAGGTCTGTCAGTCAACTGTTTTTTACAGCTAAGTTTTAATCGTAAACCTAATTGAAACTGGGCTGTTAATGTACAAATGACATATGATGTTTGATATCCAAAGCTGTTTGAAATAAGAAATAGCTGGGTTACTGTGCCTCTAAGTTTCGTTGACACATTTTCTCTAATAATTGAAATTGTCCAAACCTGACATCATGTTTGGTCTGTAAAACTATTTTGATATAAGAAATAGCTTAATGTCAACCTTGCTAACCGTACCTCTATCTGTTTAACACATTTATCAAATGACTGATCTCCTTTCACAGCTGTTAGTATTTGTTGGAAGTCTTCAAGTTGACGTTTGATGTGATAGAAACCAGCAGATGCTAGTACAGGGTCCTTAGTGTTTGTCTGACTTCCTTCAGATTTTACAGGTAGGTCCTGCAGGTACATCAAAGTGTTGTCATGGTTACAACAAAATAAAAAAAAATAAAATAAAATAGAAAAAAATGAAGGAAAGGAAAGGTTTTACATGTTCCAGCTACAGTAACACTCTATGGTGTGTGTACAGTAACAGATTCAGATTTTTTTGACTGAAATGTCCTCAATTTCAAATTTAAAAAGTTGCAGATAAAGCCAACTTTAGCACTTAAAGTGGCCATATGAATGAGAATTGGGGTATTTATTTTGGATTTTTAATATATAAAAGTTGACTGCATTTTTCTACTTGAAAAAACAATGTGAAGTAACATATACCAAGAGTTTGTTTGTAACTCATTAAATTGCAAAAAAGATTCAAACAGTGTAAAAAGTTTGTTATTGTAAGTACAATCCAAAAATCCAAGATAAATACCCCAATTCTCATCCATATGGCCACTTTAGAATGTCAACTTTGAAAATCACAGTCACATCTAGTCTTAGAAGACTTTAATTTGACCAGTAAATCATTTACATTCATTCACATGTATGCAAATTAGTTGACCTTTGCTGACCTGCAGGAACGCCGGTGTAGGAGACTCCACTTGATCTTGTGTTGTCTTTTTGGAAGCATCATGAGTTATGCCTGGTAATTTGGGCTAAAAAACAATAAACATGAACACAGAGGACTAGATAGTTAGTTAAACTGGGTAATCTTGGACTAGAAAATAATGAAATATAAAAGTTAAAGTGTGAGATAACAAGACTTGAGAGAGGAAAGACTGTGTAGATGCTAAGAATGATTTAGAACTTATAAATATTTATTTTTTGGTACTTTAAGAGTCGTAACCATGTGTATTGTACAATTATGGAGCCTATTTACAGTGTTAGTGGTACTCTGTATATCTCTCATACCTCACTTGTGTTGGCTGAGAACATGAGAGGTTAGTATAATATGATTTGACAATGTGTGCCCAATGACCTGATTACAAACATGACAATGTTAATCAAATAAAGTCAATGAACAAGCACAGCAAAGATGAACACACTCACAGTATAGATGATTATAATAACCAACCCATAACACATGAAGCACATGAAGTATGCATGTGATAATTTACTTGTAATTATGTGAATTTAACATACAAATATTTGATAATGACTTTTGAGGGTGTTGCTTACTGAATCAGTTCTAATCGTAATTATTACCAACATGATACCAACACAAGTATGGAATGATAGACAAACCCAGTGCCACTAACACTATTAACAGCGTGGCTATCTACAAATTGTACCTATGACCCAAGTATATTATGCTCAAAACTATTCACTGTGATTTTCTTCATTTTCCTCTCCAGAATAATTATTGAGATTTAAAAGTCAATAAATTCGTCACATGAAAACTAACCTTTTCTGGAAGATGATGTTTATAGACATCCAATACTAGATTGTTTGTATCTAGTGCAATACTGCCAACTGGATGGTAAGGTTTATAACATTCAGTAAAAAAGCCATGATGGAGATGTTTTTGTCTTCTTTCAAAATGTTTCTTCCAACTGTCTTCGTCATATTCAGGAATCAACGTCTGACTGGACCTTGTCAGTACTTTCTCACATTTATGACCATTTCCTGAAAGGTAACCATGACAACACATACTCATGTCACTTTGACATAAAAATTCCATAAAACATGGGTTCGATAAACACATGTAGCTATTCCAAGCATCAGAAATGTCTCAAATCCCTGAGCAAAAGTATCATTGCCTTCAAGAATTCATACAAATTGCACCAGCTAATAGTATCATCGTGCCTGGCGTTTGTAATTTTCAATTTCTGTTTATTTCATACATGTATAATAATTCTTCAATACGGTTAATGGAGATGTTTTATTTTGACTTTTAAATTACTCTGTTTCATCGTAGCTTTGTATTGTGACAGATTGTGCAGTTAAATATCAATATTTTCTTCTTTTCATATGGACCTAGAACCTGAGATAAACAACAAATAATAGATAATACTATTAAAGGCACATGTTGCCAGGTAATGATCTATATAGCGCCACCAACGGCCACCAAACCGTTATTCATGCATGGCATGGGTCTGCAGTATTTTGTGTACTGATTTGTGAAAACGCAATCACCTGTATGGTTTATACGACAGCTGAATGACAAATAAAACATTAACCCTATTCTTTGTCACTTTAATGTGGCACAGAAGAGTTATTTCATAAACTTATGAGGAAAGAATTTCAAAGCCTTAATATTTCGTGTGAATGTGACAAACCTTTTTCTACAGCAAAGTTATTCTTCAAAAATCGTACCAACTCAGTAACTTTACATCCATGGTGTGGTGTTGATGCAGTAGAATGGTCATGGGAAATTACTGTACCAACCACCATTCTGACCTTATGACCTGTGGACGAATGAAGAAATTGATGTGGCCATGTGGATGAGAATGAATTGTTTTTTAAACTTTCACATGGGGGAAAAACGTAATAGAGGGCGCCATACCTTATCGCAGTCATAGAGGGCGCCCTACTTTATCGCAGAGTACTAGGATATTGTGGGATCGTTGGATGTTTAAGCCGACTGTGATACATACAGCTCTGGTACGGGGTTATAAAACCTACATACCCTGATTTAATTCTCTTTTTATCATATAAAATAGTATTCACAGGACAACAAAATTCAAGAGGAATGTCGACAATCTAGTGAAGGGACTGTATGCAATGTGAGGAAACAAGCGTGTCCCGCGCGCAAATCATGAAAACAAAATAGAAACATGTACGGCTAGCTGTGTCAACAACACTTTCTTGCATTTACCGTAGTATAATTACACGGTCATAGGAACTCGTGGTGTATTCTAACCCTTTCAATATTTTCGACGATGTGCGTCAATGTTATAAATATTTCTAAATCCTGTTACACTCTGGCACACACATGAAACCGGCCACAAATTATGTTTCTGCGAACCATTCTTTCGACACGTACGGTTGTATATTCAACGCACACTCACTTGTACACTAAGGTTAGGATCATGCAGTTTAGTATTTGGGATTATATAACCGAAATATTAGGACAATAAAGTGATTTTTTACGTAGCTTTACGTTTGTGCGTGCTATCGTGTAGCATAACTGGAATTTGGCGTCAAAATGGGTTTTAGGTACCGTAGGGTAACATCATAAATACCGTATACATAAACCAACACACTCCTGTGTATGACTCATGCCATGCCGAGCCGAGTGTCGCACATTTCTGAGAAAGCAAATCATAAAATACCTCTTTATGCAGTGCTGCAAATAGTTGAAACAATTCGTGTACCAGTACTGACATCATTCAGTTCCAGTCGTTTACATAAATCGTAGTTCGTGTACATGTATACCTTCACATCACAGTGGAATAGTAGAACTTTGTTGAGACAACCGTGGAGCATTGTGGGTCGTTCTAACTTCTATTCACAACAAAGTCATTATGCGCACGCGTACACGTTCTTCTTCCATTAGCTCAATGCGGAACTTACCCACTATCGAATATCTACTGATTTAATGGTACAAATATCGGCATAAAAGATTCAAATTACTACCATTGCATGAATAAAATATTGTGCAATGTTAAAATTGATGCCCCCTCATGATGTAGGATTTAGTGGGGGTGTGGTGGTGGGGAGGGGTGGGGGTAGTACGCCCTAAATTTTCAGACGGGGGTGTGCGGCCCAGTTCAAAACATCTACCTATATGTACGATCCTAAAACATATCCATTTATATTGTTATGGATTTCCAATTACAAACAGACCCATAGTTAAGGTATTCGAAAACATGAAGACGTTTCCCATGTTATCGACCCCGTGTAGGGGATGAAATGTCAATCCATGTTTTGCTGTAGCAAAAAATTTGCCACACTCACATGAACTTAATCATTTGAAATTATTTCATTAAAGTTTATGAAATAACTCTTCTGTGCCACATTTAAGCAACAAAGCATAGGGTTGATGTTTTATTTGTAATTCGGCTATCGTATATATCTTGATTGCGTTTTCACATAGTTGTACAAAAATACTACGGAACCATGAATAACGGTATAGTGACCGTTGGTGGCGCTATACTGATCATTACCTGGCAACATGGTTCAAGTGACCCATAGTGTTTTGTTATTTAAATTATCATTCATTGTTTACCTCAGGTTCGAGGTCCATGTAAATGTAAACTAAATGTTGGGTTTTTCATGTTGGTATGAAAAATGTCTAAAGTACAAACATGCTGAAAACAAAGTTGTGTGTTTGACCTTCTGGATAGAAGATGGAAACATGCACGTGCACATTCCGCTGTCTTTCATGTTTGAGTTCTGAATGCATAGCTAAACACAATTCTGTCTGTATGCGTCACTGCGTGTACACCTGATATATTCTGTTCACATGCATGTATGCATTCCAACGTGCCAGTGTATCTAAACATCTCTAATATGACAATAGACACAGGTAGAGTTAGTTGAGTGTAAATGTTTGACCATTCCAATATCAAACTTGCATTGACCACATAGACCACACAATGAAACACGTTCATACTAAGAGGTCAATATCCGTTACCTTTATTGTTGCTATAGTAACAGGAACCCTTTAAATCAGTCACATTAAACTTGATATCACATCTTGACAAAACTGTATGCTCCTGCTGTAATGGCAGTAAGAACTTAATAATTGGCAGTGTCTAAATATTTTGTCATTGATGTTTTTCATTTCATATTCATGTGTATGAAATTAACTAATCAAAATGCATATTGAAGGCATACTACATTGAACTTCTTGAAATATATGGTGTGACATGATACCAACAACAGCTAAATAAGAAGTTAACATTACTGAACCTTCTTTGGGAGTACAAAACAAACTCAGAGGTGTGTGTGATTTGTCAAAAATCTTTGGCAACTTGAAGACATGTATGAATTTTTTGGAATGTATGAGTCTGCCAATACATATTCACACTTAATCAAATAAAAGGTCATTGTTCAGGATACAGACAGAAAGTTTGTAGTAGGCACTAAATTTAAGATGTTTGATACTTGGTGTCTTGGACCAACGATAGACAGGGATTATTACATCATTAGACTGTTTGCTCATGGAAAACTTTAGATTACTGTCTGGTAAATATATAGTTGTACAAGAACTTGGTTCACAGTCATTTGAATAATGCAAAACACACATCAGAACACATATCATATTTCTTATGAAAGTGCTTTGAAAAATGACAATCCCTCCAGAACTCATCACTAAAACACAAATGCATAATATTGTTGCTGCCATCAGTAGTGGCCATATTTGCTCTCTGATTGGTTGCTTGCAGTGACCAGTAAACAAGATGGTGGCATACTTCCCAATCTGATTTAAATCTGATGTACGAAACTATGCTCAACTTCCTTCATTTGGCTCCTCCTGTTATCGTCATTTGTTCTTTTTTTTTGTTCTTTGAGCAACATCTGACGCAATACCATAGTCTCGAGTTCTCGTATGAAATCTTGTACTTTTGTGTAGCCATCCACAATCTGTCTTACAATGTAATACTCAACATTCGAAATTGTAACAAAGAACTGCCAAATAATAATGATAACACTGTTGTATGCACTCTATGCTTCGATCTCTTTTTCAAACAGAGCATTCTTAAGTACTGAACCTGTATGTTTCGGTATATTTCACATTCTCATTCGTTGAGTAAATCCACTCACTGCTCATGTTTTTGCATGACAATTCCTATCTATGACAATAAAATTAGGACACAGGGGTAAATCATAGTACCAAGTTCGCTACATAAGATTTCACCAGCTTGCATACTTCCATGAATAACAAAACACTGTAAACATACGCGGCCTTTCGTTTCAAACTTTGCTGTTATCAGAGATGGTGATTTAATCAAATACAAAGTGTTATATTAGTGATACTTGATTGAACTTCCCTGAGGTTATGAGTATGTTGTAGATATCTGACAAAATAGTAAAATGTGCATGTTTAAGCTTCTTTTGTCAATAGTAGGGAAAAAATCAAGCATGGCCACTACTAATTGCAGTACTACTTGAATCCTTCAACTGGAAGCTGAAGCTGTTGAAGGGAAACAGTTTCCAGTGATGCTGTATGGGAGTTTGCTCATCACCAGTATTCTACAAGGTCATGGTACTTGTCAAAGCATGTTTTATCATCATAATCTTTGTCAGTACTTTGGATGCAGAGAAACACGTTGCATTGTTTACATTTGAAGACGGACCTTGGGTATGATCGGTTTTGGACACGCTGTATGTCACCTGGGTCTTTGGAGTGACGAATTTTCTGAACACAAACAGCACACTGTCTTCCACCTGCGGCCATGCGTTTTGGTCTGTGGAGCCCTTCTAGACGTTGCTCTTTTGTAACTCTTTTGTGAGAGGCCTGAAGGGTACGTTCGGCACGCCAACTGTCTGTCAGCTGATTGATCAACTCTGTACGAAAATCTAACAGAGTCCGCTTTCTGTGGTGTCGAGGCGCATGGGGGATGAAGTAACTTTCAACAATGTAGGCATTTAATATCGCAACTTCAATACAGTAGAATAGGATACGTATGTACCATTGGAAAGATTTTCTGGCATATCCATAGTATTGGATCATTTCATTGCAGAGATCAACACCTCCCATGTGCATGTTGTAATCAGGGAGCAACGGAGGGCACGTTATCAGCTTTGGTTCTTCAGCTTCCTGTCTCTCAATTTTCACTGGATTGCCATCACTTTCAGGAGGATGTATGGTGGACAGGAAGTACACTGGTTTTCTATCCATCCAACTGGTAGCAAGTAGAGGGCCAGCCATTCTCCACTTGACAGTACCTTGTTCTTCATTGTCCAGCTGTATCTCAGGTGGAAGTGAGGAGTTGAATGTCACTGTTCCACACAGTAATGTTCCATGCTGGTATAATTCATTGGCAAGTTTGACACTGGCGAAGAAGTCGTCTGTGTACAAGTGATGACCTTTGTGCAATAAACCTTCAAGAAGATCGAATACAACTTGATGTGCCTGTCCTACCTCAGGTCTGTTACCTGCTTTACCTACGAAAATGAAGAAATAAAGATAAATTATTTTCCTAAGTACTCTTAATCAAATACTGTTTAGTTCCATAAATACCGTATGCACATCAAATGACGTTATCGAACTCAAACTCAAATCCACAGACATACAAATGTACATTGTAGTTCCAATGCTAAAGTCCTGTTAGTCTCACTATCTTTGTGACACGTCTGAAATATTGCCATACTAGTCTAGTTCCTGACAACTTTATTCTGATTTTACACTATGTTATCTTCACACAATATGTCTAGTCAATGTTGTTACTCAAGGCATACAAGCGACCTATCGGTCAGAATAGCTCCGCTGTTCTTTTTAGTTTTTATTTTGGTAGCGATGATCACCGCACACCTTTATGGCCTAGGCATGCCTTGCCTTGCTTACACGAGTTGTCTTCATTCTAGTTCTCTGTCACTCCAAATTGCACGACAATATAGAATTAATCACAAGTTACATGTTATCTGAAAACATCAAACTTTTATAGTGGGTCTGAAGTGTGATTTTAGTGAGTACCAAGAACTCCCGCATTGCTACTGAGTACTGGCTGTGGAAAATCGCCCGGTCAAACGAGGCCAGCTTCAACTCCCAGGTCAAATCAGTCATTTTCTACCGAAAATTCTTGAACGGTCCGGACCGTTACACAACTAAATTAACTTGCCATGGTTATTTAAAACACATAAAAATCTACCTTTTTGTGAAATTTGTAAACTTTCCGGTCCGCATTGAGGAAACTATGAGCGAAAAACCGGGCCGAAATTCCAGGGCCTCAAGTATGCGCGTCCACAATTCGTCGGAAAATCGGTATTCCTAAATGTAATGCCAAAATTTATTTTGTTGGCACGAAAGAAGAGATGTCAGTTGAGGTTTAGGTGTTTTCAGTATCTAAAATGGGGGACTATAGTGAAAGTTACGGCGAGTTGAAAATACCGGAAAATAAGGCCCGTGAGCAGCCATTCAAAGTGTAACGGTCGCTATCTGGAGGACGAGTATAAAGTTGGCATCAGATTCAGATTCAGATGGCGTCATATTGAGCGTCAGATTCAGCGTCAGATACAGTAGCCTCAGATCCGAAGACACCCGACGGACTCAATCAAAACTGAAATAATACCGTTGCGACTACAGGGAAAGATTCTGCTTCACAACCTTTTGATGATAATGTACACGGTGTTAGTAAAAGCTGGGAGTAAAAGCTAAGTTTACATATGTAATATGTTGTCATTTTTAAAATTTGAATTTAAAATTTAAAAATTGTGCAAGCAGAGCATTCCATCTTCCATCAAAAGGTTGTGAAGCAGAATCTTTCCCTGTAGCGTTGGGTGTCTTCGGATCTGAGGCTATCTGAGGCTGGCGCTGAATCTGACGCTCAATATGACGCTAGCTGAATCTGAATCTGATGCCAACTTTATACTCAATAGATTGTATGCAAATGAGGGTATTGCGGACTGGCTGATTATGTAGAAGGGGTGCAAAATTTGGATTTGAAGATTACAACCCTGTTTGTAACAAACACTTGTCTTTTGGGTGCACAATGCGTAGAATTATGACTATAGCACATATTACATTGCTTGTTTGACGTCAATAGTGTCTTTTGAAAAGTGGCAGTTTACTTAAAGTCTCGTGGACTGATTTCCAATATGGCGTCAGTCACAATGCTCATTAACATATTAATTTTTTTGTTAAATTACAAAAAAAAAAAAAAATCATAAAAAAATAGAAAAGATGTGCTGACTTGAAATTAACAAATCTGAGTAAGCTACCCCCTGCGCATCAACACACCAGATATCAAAGCAATCTTACAAGTAGTATTTGAGGAGATGATGAAAATAACATTTTTTGAAAAAAAATCATAAAAAATTGAAAATGGCACAGATCAACTTGGCATGAACGAATCTGAATAGCCTCCCCCCAGGGAACATGCACACCAAACATCTAAGAATTCTGAAGATGAAAATATAAAAAAGTTGACGGACACCATACTATACACCTCAATACCCACCTATACCTAAAGCTAAGCTTTCAGCTTTCGCTGACAGCAGAGCTAATAAAATGTGGTTCAACCTCATGGTGGGCGAAGCACAAATGGTGCATGACAGTAGTAATCCATCACAAATTGACAGGCTGTCATCATTGCTTTATTCATTGATACATGTAAGAGGCAAAATGTGCATTTTTTATAGCAAATCTGGCCTCCATTTTGTTGTAAATGACAAGGTCACAATATTGATTTGAGTGCGAGTGTAGTCATGGGTGTCTGAGATACAGCTTTCCATGGATGGATGGATGGATGGATGGATGCATACATGCACTCACTCACGCATGCACACACATGGATAACGAGAAAGCCAAGGGTCTTAATGTACAATCCCTCCATGCCAAGCTCATTTGGGATTACAACCCCTCAGCAACCATGTCAGTCAGAGTGTGTCTCCTCACTATAGAAAAAGCCATCATCCTTGACCTGAGGCAGTCCCAAGTCCTACCTGAGGTAGGATAGATTTGTGTCTACACGTAGGAAGGTTACAGTGGAGATGACATGCATTCCGTCCTGACAGTACATAGGACGAAGTCAGGAGGGTTTCAGGAAACCTCTCAAAGGTGTCCTAACTCAGGACAGTTTCAGGACGCGTTTGCGTCTACACAGGCTTCAAACTATCCTTTTAGTGCCGTGTAGACGGGGTTAATGTGTGTATCTATGTGTAAAATATAAACATGTCAGCGTTCCAATGCATCTCAGACCACTAAAAATTTAGTGGTCTGATAATGCACACAATAATAGGCTGAATGCTGGATTATCTGTATACGCAAATTATCGTGCAATGTATATATGTAAATCCTTATGCAAATTAAACCAGCGCCCCAGCAATTTATCCTGAGAACACTGCATGTGTAGTAACATACAAAGTAACTTATGTAGTGTCATGAACGTCAAAGAAGTGTGTCAGAATAGAATTGAATTTACCTTGATATACCTGAAGCCTTTTTACATAACCTGTTCGTGATTCGGATAAAACCCATGCTTTGGTTCCGAATCTGCGACGTTTACTTCTTGTAAAAAGTTTGAACGCCAGTCTACCCTTGTATGGTATTATGGATTCGTCAACTGAAACTTCTCTGGCAGTGTTATAGGCGTCGAAATAGTTTTTGTTTATCTTATCCAGAAACGCTCTGATACTGAACAACCCATCGAAGTCAGGGTGACCTCTTGGAAGCCGTGCTTTGTCATCACAAACATACAGGTATTTGAAAATTTTCGTGAAACGATCCCTTGACATTACTTCAGGAAAGTTCGACATAAATAGCCTATCTGTTCTCTTCCAATACATCCCCAGACTTGGCAATTTCAAAATACCCATGGCAAGAGACAACCCGAGGAAAGCTCTCATTTCCTCGATGCAAATATCTTTCCATGCTGCAGTGCCAGGTTTCTCTGCGTTACCTTCCCTCTTCCGGATCCGAGTTGCATTTAAATTTGTCATGTCGACAAGTAATTGAATCAAGTCATTATCAAGAAAAATGCTGACGTAATCTATAGCACGACTGTCTTTCGACATATCTATTGTAGGTCCTACGTGGCGAACATAGGTAGGGGCATGCCTGTTGTTCACAACGTGTTGCCATTCTGGTGGATCTTGCAGCTCATCTTCTCCACCGTCACTCTCATCATCGTTGTTTACACGTTTATAGCTTACTTTGACATCTGCTTGGTCTGTTATATCGTCGATGCCATCATCATCGCTGTCAGAACTACCTTCGATGTCATTGGCGTCGAAGATGTCACACAAAGGATCCTCGTCCTGGACTGGATCAGAACGGAGTTGTCGTCTTGTCGCCATTTTCAAAGTCAGAAGTCGTGTTTAGCATGCTAGCTACAAAGGTCATGTTTGTATTCATATGCAAATTAAGGTTTGTACACTGATGAACTGACGCAGAGAACTAAAAAGCGGGACTTGAGAATAGGTCTGTTGATTCCTACATTTATAAGAGGGGTGTAGACTCTCCCATAGTTCTCGGAGCTCGCATTGCTGTTTATGTGTGTATCGATATCTACTTTTGTACTCCATGCGTTGCCATGTGTTTATATACTTGTACTATGTGCCCTCATCGACCAAATAGTGCTAACCATTCGTTTACGTGTAACTGCAATTATCATGAAGATGAAGCCCTTGGTTGAGGGCGCTCAGTAGAATTAACTCACAAATAACAGAAATATTATAATAACAAGGTAGTCATGGTAAAGCTGGTTAATAAACCAACAAGTTAAAATTGATTTAGTAAGAAAAATAAACATTACCAGATTTTCAAATCATTACTTTCTTACATGACACCTACGAAAAAGATATTTTTAAAAAGAAAACAAGCAAATAAAAACCAAATATTTGTAAACAAATATGGCTAATTCTAAGTCCTCGTGGTTCAAGCATGGTTTAGTCTTGTTAATGATCCCAGACTAGAAGCCGTTTCAAGACAAAGGCATGCATTATGACGGACTTGAACTGTACTCGGTCCTTCCTACTTCCATTGTCTGATGTAAAAACTAATAACACACCGAACATAGTCTAGTTTCTATAAAGTATCGCATTTTCGTAATAATGCATTTTCATCGATTCGATATTTAATTAAAAATGATAATAAGACATTTTTAACTACCAAAAAACCCCCACCCCCTCCGTGTGATAGGTAATTAACGGATTAGATGCATATATAATTTGACAGATAAAGTCGCGCTGTGGCACAGGTTAGGTTTATTTGAAAATTGAGTGACAATACTTCCATAAAACCATAATTAAACTATTCTACAACCGCTTTCATATTAGTGTTTACTGACTTTGTTTGCTACAATTACACAGAAACCAATACTAACTGCACACTGTACTCTTTAAGACAGCAAGATCGCATTTTCTTGCTACATTTTGTCTAAATGGAATAAACCATTTAAACTGTCAGCAACTTGAGTCAGACATGTGGGCGCCAATATTTTGATGTCTGTATTTGATGACAGCTGCATGGCCTGGTGGCATGTTAGTTCATTTCATTTAGACACAGCGTCGCAAGGAACTGTTTTCATTCAATCTTGTTATATTGAAATGTAGCATGTGCAGATTGTTTTCGGTTTCTGCCTAGTTGTATTAAATAGAGCCAGTGAACACTAATATGAAACGGGTTGTAGTTTGATGTTAATGTTGAACTGAAATAGTATTCTGGCGGAGTATTCCTAAATACATTGTTTGTTTTACACTTTTTTTTGTACTTTTTACTGAAAGCATAAAATCTAACCTACGTAGATATTAAATGTCTTTGGTGACAGCTGATGAACTGCTAATATCAACTAGATAACTATAAGCTGCCACCCTGTAGAACATTGCTGACCAGCATGCTGTCGACAGTATTACGGACATTTTAGGAACAGACTATACACGTCCTTTCACTGAAGGTGAAAGAAAAAGGTACCACCTCGTAAAACTGTTATCAAAAAAACACTGGGACACAGTCAATTGTGGGCTAATATTTTATTCAAGGACGAATATAAGCATCGGTGACGGTAAATTTGTGAAAATTCGTAAATATCTACTGGGGCATTTTTTTTATTACAAGCGAGGTAACGGTTGATAGATGGGTTGTGACGAAGGCTACTATTGGCGTCGACTGAGCTTACTTTGGGAAGGTGATTTAGCAAAATATGGACTCTATTGAGAATTTAGAACGAACGTCTTCAGGTTAAAATTCGGCATTGCGACAATCCTTTAAATCGTATTCTCACATAAATAACTTTAAATGTGCTTTCCAGAGGTCTCCTAGTCGCTCATTCATTCATTCATTCATTCATTCATTCATTCATTCATTCATTCATTCATTCATTCATTCATTCATTTTATTGCCAAGTTAAAGTAAGTTACAATTACAAAATGACAGGAAATAAATAAACAGATTTGCAATTTGGAGTAAAAAAAATAGCTTTTCGCTAATCAAGTTTGGCTCCACCTCAGGGTTCACATGCATCAATAACAATAAGGGCTACACAGAACTAGAAGAACAAATATAATGGGAGAAAATATCAAAAACGAGCTAACAATGCAAGAATATGTATTATATTCACTAGTTTAAATTTCGTCAAGTAGATACTCTTTAAAAGCTTTCCTGAACAGATGCTTTGATGTGAGACATTTCATTTCTGTTGGCAAACTGTTCCACAATTTTGTGCCTGAAAACCTGATGGAAAATTGACTGGCAGCTGTGCGTATTTTCGGAATTGCCAAATTTCGCCGAAGTTTAAATCTTGTAAAAGATGTTTGTTTTCATTCCCAGAACCGATTGTTTCAGAGGTACACCATTCAATTATCAGAAGCAATTCAAAAAATCGTCTTTGTTTCCAAAATACTTCGTTAAAATCAAAACAGTGCATATTTTTATTGAATTAATTTACTCTGTGTATTGTGTTTACTTCTTTTACGAAAACATGACTTTTTTTTATGTCAAAGACGGTCGTACTACAAACCGTTTATGGCGCTGCCGCGTGTTGTTAAACAGTTTTTACATCGTCTGAGTTACTAATATCCGGGTAATCAGAGGGAACAATTTATCAGCAATTACCTGTTTGTGTTCTGCCCATTTCAGGACCACCTGATAACAATGTTGACTAAGGAAGAAGCGGTAAATGAAGACTATTACAGTTTGATTGATTCACAGGCAATTTTGAAACATACTCCTCGACGCATTATTCCCCTGATTCTTGTTCAAAGGAAGTCTATAGTCGTTTTGTTTTGTTTTGGAAATGGTGATAAGTAGACTTGGCTTGAAGCTGTGTTACAGTAAGCATAACAGTGCATATGTGACTAGGAAAAAAAATAATTTAAGTGAAGTTTTTGGTGTTTTTTGATGCCAACTAACATCATGATGGTAAGATACATCATGCACACACACACACACACACACACACACACACACACACATACACACACACACACACACACACACACACACACACATATCAGACATATATATCACGTGGGTGTTTGGGTGTCTGCATTTAGAAATTACTTCGAGAGTGAATTTATCATTGAAACGTTCTATGGTCAGTGCTATTCGAGAGACATTCCATGTTGTTATCTATGGAGAACTTACTTCTTTATGGCAATTAAATGTGATGTCATTCTAATAGAACAAAGCATCATATAAATTGTTGATGTAGCTACAGTGACGTCATACAAGTTATTTAGAAGACATAACAGTACCCGTCCTCTACAGTTTATCTCAGGCCTAAACGTGAATCAATAAAGTATGTATTCATTCCTTTAATGAGATGTTTTAGAGTTATCAAAACATAAAATGATATCGTAGTAGGGGGTTCACAATCTCTCAAAGCAGTGTCTGTTTTGCCATTACAATGACATACAGGTGTGTATATGTATAGGCTCAAAATATTTCATTAATTCCTGTGGAGCTTTTCTTGATAGTTTGATAAAACGTCGTCTTACCGTCTATTAAAGTGGCCATGTGGATGAGGATAGGGTATTCATTTTGTATTTTGTTCAATACATTGCAAAAGATTGATAAATATATAGAAAGATTTGCTATTGTATGTACAATAACAAACTTTTCACACATTTTTTAGATTTTTGCAATGTAATGACTTACAAACACAGACTTGGTCTATGTCGTTTCACATTGGTTTTTCAAGTAGGGTGCCATGATAAAATTGTTTTATGAATTAAAAATCCGAAATAAATATCCAATCATCATCCATGTGGCCACTTTAAGTTAATAATGGTGGATGGCTGACTTCGGGTCAACATCTTTAGATACACGTTAGAACGCGTAAGTGTACGGGAGCAATATCGTGCAGGCGTATCCACACGTACACGTAATGACGCGTACAACGTTCTGTTTAGTTACACGTTCAGAAGGCAAACTTAATGAAAGACAGTGGAATGTGCACGCGCAAGTTGGCTTCTGTCCAGAAGGCCATACACATGAATTTATATGTCGGTATTTGTCGGTATTTTTACAATTTTTCCCGCACCTACACAAACGAAAAACCGAACAATTAATTTACAGTTATGTTTGATATAAAAAATACGACATTTCATAGAAGAAAAATGACGAAAACTTAACAAGTATGTACAGTTACGTGTAGACCGCCATTTTGACATAGTATCGTCTGAGTGATACAGAACGCGTGGACTGCTTCGAATCACATGACTATGACGCTACGCCGTATAGAACACACGTATACGCGCATCTAAACCTCTCTAATCTTAGACTTGTGCACCGCATATTATAGGGGCATAGGCTGATTTTATAAGGTTTTGGAGTGCAAGTGCACGTGCAGGTGCACATCAACCATGAACACGCAGTACTGGGGTACACTTTATCTGTCCATTACTTACTATTGGCAGAAACCTCGTATTTAGGCATAAGGCGCCATTAATTAAATTCTGTGTTTGTAGTCTGAGTACGGGTAGCCAGGTTTTTCGTTAGATTAAAATATATCGTTTTGCTCAAAATTTACGAGGAAGAGTATTGTAAATGATGGACAAACCGTGCAAAACATCTTCAGAATAAAAAAAAAACATATTTAGAAACAATCAAACTTTGGACTTTGATGACATTTATAGCATGATAGTAGATTTCTAGGTGCAAACAGAAAATGAATCAACAGAAAGTCAATTTTACTTGACATGCTAGCATTGCGTTTTTTTCTGCGTTTGACCCCCCCCCCCACCTTAGATTTGTTGAAAGGTTTTGTTGAAATTCAAGGACGGCCAGTAAAGTATTTAATTGATGTAGCCTAATATATAAGCAATTCAATAACATAATGTAACACGTGCACACTAAATTATACCATACACGAACCAAATTGAACCAAAAATATGGAATATATACTCTAGTCGTTCTACGTCTCGACAAGGCGCGTCTATGTCACGACAACGCGTGTCTACGTCACTGGTTCTGCTGTGTTCGAAATATAAGTCAAAACGTTCAAAATTGCCATTACTTTCTCCGATTTTTCTTTGAAATTACTGGCGCTGGTAAAATTATTTTATTCTCCAATATTATTCTTCACTGAGAAGGAAAACACTCGTGACCTAAGGGTTGTCACTACGACTCGTCTGGCGACTCGAAGTGACAAAGGCTCCTTAGGTTACTAGTATTTTCCTTCTCAGTGAAGAATAATATTGGAGAATAAAATAATGAAGAAAGATTCTGGGGAATAACATCTAAATGTCGATGAAATTAGCCCATATTCTGCAATCAACAACGCCAGAAGAGATTTTTAAGATGCATAAACTTACTTAACCAAATTGTTACCTTGTCTTAACATAAATGTAAACCATCTGGGTGAAAAAAGTGTATAAACAAAGCTTATGATAGCAAACCTTGATGTTAGCATACGAACTAAAAATATACAATATTTTAATATTCTTAATGAATTGTGCTTATCTCCCAAGATTAGAGAGCACAGTGGGCCGGAAAGTATTCATTCTGAGATTGGATTAGTTTGGAATATATAACAATAATGCGATAAGCCGAAAGACAATGACACAAACATTCAGATATACTAAACTACCTCCATCATCGGTTCATACTGACCCCAAAGTGTCTCTGTACATGGTTTGCACCATGAAATTAGTAACAGATGCACGGTAAGACATTCAATTCTTCAGACGGAATGGGCTTACGTTATTTTCTGCACTCGACTGGTGATCTAACAATGGAACAAAACAAGACATGACTGAATGGTGTTGACTTAACTCGACGAAATGACGAACAGAAGAGAGGCAAATGCTAGATGTACGGCCTTTTGGCTGCTGAATACAGCATTCATTTGTAAATGTACTAACCTTAGGTACGCCCAGCTTGCATTACGTTTATATCGCTGAATTAAAGCGACTATTAAAATAGTCAACCTCTAACATATCTCAATAGTGTCCCCTGGACGTCTCACGCAACTAACAAATTCATTTTCTAATCACGTCTGCTATCGAAGTAAATAGGCGGACTTACAGTAAATTTTTCTAACACAAGAAACGTTTAATGTGTCACATATGCATTTGATTATTTCCGAATTTTACGGTCGAAACTCATTTTGTATGCAATTCACATCCCACCATGTTTGCACCACCACCGTCTTTCCGTACAATTGAGTTTATTTTACATGGAAAAAGACTCCGTATAAAATTGACAATATCGGAAATTGAAAGCAAGATAATTAATTGATATGAATGGATGTTATTAAAACTTTTAATGGCTTTATTAACCGATAATAATGATATCCCATATTTTCAATTTGCTGGGAAACTTTCTATGTCGTAGCCTCATGCTGGGAATCTGTACTGACTTGCATTATATAAAGTTTGCATTTGGTTGAGATGTGGCATGTACCGCTAAGTCATCTGCAGTACGCAGCCATGCAGTCACATTTGCTCTCAGCCCTGTTTGTCCTTTACTGTGTTGGTAAAATCCACTCGGAGTGTTCCCTTGGCAGTACTCACAAGGTAACCGTAAAGACCTACAATGCAAAGAAGGCAATATCTGGCGAAGGAGCTTGCAAACTTCCGTCCGATGACAAAATGGTAGCGGGAATCTCTGCTAGAAGCTACAGTGAATCGAAGGTATTGTATGCCAACTTTGGTTTATCAAAGTTACTAATTTCTCTTCCTGGCCGTCGTTTTGTATTAAGAAAAACTAAAATATTGAGATCATTTCGGTCCTTTATAAATATTTCAACAAATTAAAGCCTACTAGTATATCGAAAATTATTAACATAAGTTCTTATGAAATAAAAATTTTGAAAACACTGTAATCACCGGCATAAGAAATAGTTTTTTTTTCTGTACTCATTCATTCATTTAGCTTAAACGTTATCTCTCCCCTTACCAGATTTAAACTGAATGCCTTCTGTAAGGAATTTCATGATTTATGCATGAAATTTAGCTCTATATCTGTGATTCAAGTCCCAATGAAAGTTAGTTGTCAAAAATGTTGTTGAAATGCCCGCCACGCCTCCTATTCTCAGCACAGGAAAGCTTACCATCCTCGACTTCACTTGGCTTTCGTGATCCACTACATACCCGGGATATGGCATGTGCGTGTTGAACTTCCTTCTGTCCCACCACGAGTTTACACATTCCTTTAATCACTACTCAAGATTTTGTTGAATCTGATGCCAACTTTATACTCGCTGTACACTAATTATATAGTGTATAGGTCACCATTATTGATACATTGTCTAGGCTAGGCAAGGCTTGGTCTATTTTACATATTTTGACCACATACATTTGGGTATAAATTATAGATTATTACACTTGATAATATGTGAGAGTGTATTTATATCCTGAGATACAGAGCTAGATAAATGATTATGTACAAGCCTTGCAACAAACAGCGGTAGTTTGTTATCGAGAGAAATCAGAAAAGAACACGCCGGTAAAAAGGATACTTCCTATACTTCTAATCGAAAACCTAAAAAGACACGATTTCTCTTTATTCATCTGCGCATTAGTGTGTGAAATTTGAGATTTGAAAATTCCATATTTGATGAAATTGAAATGGTGATAAATATTCACCTGTTTGTGAACTCAGCATTCATTGTAAACCTATTTTAAGGCCAAGAAAAAAAAATGTTTCCTGGTGAGTTTGAATCAAGTTAAATATCCTGCCTGCCTTTTTTTGTCGTGTTTGTCCAGCCAATGCAGAGTGCAGATCCAAGGGAAACACAAAATAAGGTTGGCACATACGAAACCCCTGAAAACAGAGTCTTTCTCAGTGTAGAGCTATGTAGAGCTACAGTCTGGACATTCGTTTGCGCAGCCTGTCTGCGCATATTTATCGTGCATTAACGTTGAAATCCTACTTCGGTCAAAATATTCATAGCATTTGATGCTTTTATAGAGTTTGAATTTTAAATACAACATGACAAACATTATTATGAGTAAGGCTCTCTGAGAAGTGGAAATTCCAGCAAATGTTCGGAAAGAATTACAACATTTTTATCGATTGATCACAGAGTGCATCGTGACTTATCCAAGTGACATATTTTCGACACAAAAAAATATACGTAAAGTGAAATGTTCTTTGATGAAAAACATGTTTACACATAAACAAGCAACAAGAAAATCACATGAGATGAAATTTATATCTGGAAAATACATGGGCCAATTGTGTTTATTATTTTTAAAACATCGCATAGAAATTATAACTCCTAGCTGATCAATGATGACTAAAACTGAATTATTGAAAATAAAAATTGCCTTGAAAGTTTGACTGTCATTTGACTTTATCGACAAAAATAAAGACCGTGGTCAAATTTCGTGAATTTTCATACAGTTATTAACTGTGCGGTGATTTTTAGCATGATGCATTTTGATCACATTTTACTTGCATACGGACGGAAAACGAGCCAGTAAAACCTACAGTAGTCGAGAGTACGTTGCACTAAATTTCTAAAAACAAACAAGGTTACATGTTCAGAGATATAGTTGAATATCATTGCGTGGACAGATTTTACGTTGCAGGGCTTCATCTGTGTAGAATTTAATAACAAATTGAATGATGTATGTGACATGCTTAGCCCGTGCGTCTTTCTCTTAGCCCAGGCCGTTTTACGATGGGTATGTTTTCTTCACGGAAGTGAAACTGAGAAATCTGAAAACGAACATCGACCAAACAAAACGGTATTATGAAAAATCTCACATGAAACTATGTTTTTTGAAGGTACAAAACATACGAGTAGGTCACTTATAGATTGTACAGTGACTTTGGAACATTGTACATGGAGCATTCTAAAAATAACACTATTGTTATGTAGATAGCATCTCGAAGGAACACATGAAATAGCACGCCATTTGACGTGATTCAACTCTGACCGTATGCAAATGAGATGGAATGTCCAGCCTACATGTAGAGCTATGTAGAGCACGAGTATAAAGTTGGCATCAGATTCAGATTCAGGTAGCGTCATATTGAGCGTCAGATAGCCTCAGATCCGAATACACTCAACGGCAGTGAAGCAGAATCCTTCCCTCTAGTCTCAACGGTATTATTTCAGGTTTGAGTCCGTCGGGTGTCTTCGGATCTGAGGCCACATGATGCTCAATATAATGTTCATAAGATAACGCTACCTGAATCTGAATCTGAATCTGACGCCAACTTTATACTCATTCGATTGATTAATTACTCAAATTGGTCATTAATATTCATCGGATTATTATCAAAACCTAATCAGTTCTGGCCATTACCTACGGAACATGTCTATGAAATTTCGTTTGAATTGATGCAGCCGGTTTTTCGGAAATGGTGACACACACACACACACACACACACACACACACACACACACACACACACACACACACACACACACAGAGACAGACACACAGACTTCATCGCTATATCAAGACCTTCCTTACGGAAGGTAAAAATGCATCTTTTTGGTTGTGTTTATTCAAACACTTTCGACTATTGATAGATACTTTAGCAAAGAATGAAATTCCGAGATAACTTGAACAAAGGGGTAACGTTCTCTTTTAATATAATCTTAAGTAGCACTGTTCTTGATTATCTCTTCGAAAACGCAACAAATTCAAAAATGTGCAAATCCGACGTCAGGAATGATCCCATTGATGACTTGAATATTTTCCTTAACACGTGTTCTTTTTGTGTGAAATAGTGACCCGAATGAGTCATTCAAATTGTGAACAGCCTTGTTAGACTAGTATTGCTAGTAACTGGGAATGTTTTTCAAATAGGGACATTTTCCTTTACAAAGTGTTTAACAAACCCAAAGATCTCCCAAGGGACTGTGCTAGTGTAGGTTTTCCGTGTAAACGGTGAAGAATGATTGTCAGTCGGTTTATTATATCTATAAACACATAAAAATGCATTAAAACGAATATGATATTGTTGATTTTTCACATTTTATTCGAAAACGTCAAAACTGAAAATGAATAACAAAACACAATCTCTCTAGGGACTGACTGGTTCCAGTCAAAGTGTTTCCGTGTAATGGCGAAACGATTGTCGCTCTATTTTATCGCATCGGTCTATGTCGGTTTATTATATCGTGTAAACACATTAAAATATGATATTATTGATTTTTAACGTCTTTAGTCAGCAATATAATATCCATTGATTATACAATGTTACAAAGTTTAATGAAAAGAACAGACTTTTCCGATTTGTTGCGTACTGTACCGGTGAGTGCCCTGCTGAACCTATCATTGAGCCATCGATTGCATGGTTTTAAGTCGAGGTTAAATTCACAATTTACATTCACACAGAGCTTTGTCATTCACGATTCACGTATTTAATTTCTAAGTATTCACCATTCACGTTCGAAAATAACGATTATTCACCAATAACGCAATATTCACCAAACCACATTCACACATTAAAAAAGATGTTCGCATTAAAATATTAATGATTCACCATTCACACGTAACACTCCTCCGATTGTGACACGGTTTCCCAACGAGCTTCAGTTGTACATTTATGATGAGCAGTACTTTTTCAGTTGTCCAGAAAATGTTGTCAAAAAAATTCTGTCTTCTGGACCGGCCTATTAATTTTCTATTCTTTTTACTGGTATTTGTAACTGTGTATTCACATACCAATATAATCAATTACTCTTACCTACCTAGCTACCGAGCAACCTACCAACCAACCAACCAACCAACCAACCAACCAACCCACCCATACACCCACCTACCTGCTTACGTGTACTCATTTACTACACGTACGGTAGAAAAGTAATACCCTAAATAAAGGAGATAAGATTAGAATCTAAGTTTCAAAGTATTTCTATTTCAAAAGGAGCCGTCGATATTCAGATAGCGACAGATTGAAGAAAACAAAATGAAAGTGCATACTTATGAAAATCTTCAAATTGTTTGATCCCAGTCTGTGCATTATTTGTCCATATTACTAGGTATGTGGAGAATGTGTTAAAATAACTGGTCCCAACAGTAACTCCATTATCGTCAAGGTTATAGACAAATGTAGGAAATGCAGTGCTGAGGAACTTCAACTCAGTCGGGAAGCCTATGATACTCTCACCGATGACAAAGCTGTAAAACAAATTGATGTTAGTCTTCAGACTGTACCTTGTCACGTCAGTGGTAATATCCAATACAAGGTAGAGTATACTATTCATTGTATTATTAAATCTTAATTCTTAATTTTGTTTTACAAATAAACTAGTACATTTTGTGAAAAAATGGCAAGCTTATTAATGATAGCGGAGGTGCGTAATTTCAGAAATGAGCCAATGGCTTTTTATACTAATCCAATCACGAGACCTGAAGCAAATAAACGTCATGTGTAACAAACCTTCAAAAACGTCGTCTGGCTCAACAAAAATCTTGTCAACAGTGCTACATTTTATCGTCTGGCTCAACAAAATGTTTACCGACATTGCTACTTTTTATCGTCGGGCCCAACAATGGATATGGATGAGGATTGGGTATTTATTTTTAATTTATAAAATAATGCTATCATGGCTTCCTACTTGCAAAAATCAGTGTGAAACAGCATTGACCAAGTCTGTGTTTGTAACTCAATAAATGGCAAAAGATAATAAATGTGTACAGTGTTTGTTATTGTACATATAATAACAAACTTTTAACACATTTTTGAACTTTTTCGCAATGTATTGTCACTTTAAAGCTATCTCTGGATGTATACGTTTCGGTGACTCCGACACGTACACATATCCGTTTCAGAGTGGGTTGCAGACGTGTAGGAAACCTTGAAGCGAATATTTCCAGAGCTACCATACAGTGACCCATCCCATAAACCCTACATGTTATGACACTAGTTGATAATCAATTTGTCTTTTCTCCTTGTTACATCTGCAAAGTTCAAAGATGGCAGTAATACATTTTGGTTCGGAATTCAGTTCTTCAGTCACAAACTACCAATCCGAGGTGTTGAGGTACGAGGTGAGGGTTCCGATGGATGGGTAGCACTTGAGAGAACAAATCGGAATTTCTTCATCAAGACACCCGACAATGGCTATTTAGAAGTACCGCTTGACTTTCGAGTGACAGCGACGAACGGGGCAACTCTGACGCAGCGGGTTGCGGAAATAGTCAGTAATGATATAACTGAAGGGGACTCACAGTTTGGTGAATGTACTGGAGAGGAAGACGATACTGATATCGATGAAGATCTCGAACCTGCTGATGAAACAGCTGATGAAGAAGAATCGGGTAGGCAATTTGAAAACCAACCATATGGTACAAATGTTATATAAGGTTTTAGCCTTCCATTGCTCCCTACATTTTGTGTAAGGTTTTAGCCTCCTATTGCTCCTTACAATTTAAATGAATCAATTGTTACAAATTGATATCTTTTCCGCTGCAAGTGACCAGGCGTGTTGTCATTTACCTTAATCAAAGGCCATAGATTCATTTCCAGGTTTCTCGTGTTATGTTATGAATGAATATACATGAAGCATACATGGACATTAATAAAATCATGAACATTTCAACTTAGACAAATGGTTATAACTTAAGCTGTACTCAATGATATTCTAACTTGTTGTACTATACTGCTATGCAATGCACGTTAACGAGATTTGTTAAAACCAACAACGAACGTGAGGATATGCCACATAATACACCGTGACATTGCAAGATGTGAATTTACCAAATGAAAATGACAAAAAGAAAATTAATGAAAATCTGGAAGGTAAATTAAACAATTTCAGCTCATCTCTGACTCAGAGGGAGTTTGATTTACAGTATCTCATAAGCACACACCTTTTTTGGGTCTAAGAAATTCTCTCCTTCACTGATCGAGAAGTATGCAAAACAGCGCTACCTTGTGATCAAAACTATTTCAGTAACGCTGATCATCAAAGTAACCGTAATCATAAGTCTTATTTTTCTAACAGGGGAACCAGTTTTCATCGAATCCCACCAAGTTAGTGAGAGCAAAGAGGACCAAAGCTTCAGCGGAAGTAGTACTTGTCGGAAACCATTGCGACAAAAAATTGAACGTGGTGAGGGCACCCATTACAGCTATGCACCGGCAGCTGCGGCTGGTGAGGGAAACTGCATGATAGATACTGGAGGTAATAACATGGTTGGGGCGATAAATATGCCTTCCTACAAAAACGCGGAAGTAAGTGGTTATCATTCATTCTGTTGGTATTGACTTGAATTGAATTGACGGTTACATATCTATTTTGATTTATTTCATAATTTTAGTAAGTTGATATCAAAATACGGACGTGGAGAAAAAATCATGGTGGGAATGACGCGACTGTCTTTAAATATTTCTTGATATGTAATATTGAATAAAGTGTGTGAGTGTGTGCGCGTGTGTGATTTTGAGGTACAATGCATCTTTGATAGATTTGTAAATAAAGTTGAATGTAAACGACCATATAAAGTAATACGCATGTCTTTCCTTTTTTTTCATAGACTTGTGGACAATGTGTTGAAATGCTAGGTCCTGATGGTAACGTCATTTACATACAGATAGTTGATACCTGCCCAGAATGTCACCCGGGAGATATTGATCTCAGCGAAGAAGCCTTTGAACATTTGGCACCACTCGTGAAGGGAAGAATCGATATAGAATGGAAAGTTGTGGAGTGTCCAGTTGTAGGCAACTTAGAGTATAGATTCAAAGATGGCAGCTCTAAATATTGGTTTGCAATTCAAGTTCGCAACCATCGTTACCCGGTTAAGAAGGTTCAAATCCGAGCAGTTGGTGCAAAGAAGTGGGTCAAACTAGAGAGAAAGGCCTATAACTTCTTCGTAAAGTTTAACCATATGGGTGTTATCGATGCTCCGTTTGAAATCAGAATTCAGTCAGTTACTGGACAAACGGTACTAGATCAAATTGATACGATTCTGAAAGGTGAGAACGAGATTATTCCAGGCAACGTTCAGTTCCCGCCATGTGAAGACGAAGCGACATGAAGATAGAAAAAGGATTTGGACAGTGATGTTGACATTTGCCATTTAATAATGTACAATTGGAATATAGAACACGCATTGCAATGTATAACAATACTATAACTGCTTTCGCAAAGGTAACTAGAGTAATAAATCATGATTGCAAATATACTGAGCATCTTTGCACTTTTAATATGTCTTCTCATCACACCTGGTAGAAAACCTGGAACTTAGAGTTAGGGACCATTGATATTTTGAAAACCGACATCAACACATCAAACTTATATCTTTCTCTTAGTGTTTATCTTCTAGTTTGTATTGTTTGCAGATATTCATTCGATCAGTCAGTCAGTCAGTCAGTCAGTCAGTCAGTCAGTCATTCTGTCTGTCTGTCTGTCTGTCTGTCTGTCTGTCTGTCTGTCTGTCTGTGTGTACGTACGTACGTACGTGTATGTATGTATGTATGTATGTATGTATGTATGTATGTATGTATGTAGAAAGAAATACATATGGAACTTATAAATCAGTCCGTATAAATAGATGTAAAATCCAACGTTTCGAATAAATATTCTTTTTCAAAGGAAATATCGGCGAGATACAGAAATGTTAGGTAAACACCTGAACATATCTAAATGTAATGGAACAGAACGACAACCACGCGTGATAAACGGTTATACGTGTGAAAAGTTCTAATATTCGCACGCATCAAATAGAACCCAATAGAACACGCCTGGAATTTACAAAAACCCTCATTAGACTGGGAATGACGAGAATAATCTATTAATTCCAAGGGGTTCCAGCGTTCCGAGACGGAAAATGATTTCTTCTTCCTCTAACCTCAATAATTTCTCATCACCAGAAACCTTACAAATTCCAGAAATAGACATTTCTGATACACTGTTATCGTTGGTAATAAAATGCATAGATACGGGATAGTTACGATTCTTTTGTCTTGTCAGGTGGAGATGTATGTATGTATGTATGTATGTATGTATGTATGTATGTATGTATGTATGTATGTTTTATGGGGTCGTATAAAAATCATAACGGTGTCACAACAACAAAATAACCCTATGCCAAACAGGTACAAATATGTGCTAGCAGTGTGACTGACTACTGCTTTTACCTTGAGCCTAGTATATATAAAAAAATCAAATTGCATCTACAACAAAGTGAAAGTCATAAAAAATGCGTGACAAGATTATGAAAGTGGAATGTTGTGTATCAAATATCGACAGGCCATTGAAACGAAATAAGCCTACATGTATTTGGTACCAAAAGGATTGGACAATGATCGACTTGCATCACATGTAACATACACAATCTCTCAAAAGAAATTCTCTATCATCGCTAACGACTCCATGTTTTGGTAAGGACAGATTTATTAGACAGGATACTATTCAATGATAATACAAAGTCGATCGCCTCTAATTTTGTGAAAGTTGCTGTGAAAGTGGAACAGCATCAAAAAGAAGTCGACATAGAAGTATAGCTAAGAAAACATTTGAAATGATAATGGTTATTGGCATTTTATGAGAATATTTGCGTTCAATCATGTCCACAAAAACGGAAAAAAGTCTTCATCATCAAGGTTAGCCCTGTTTCCAATCTTCATGGTCACCAAGTCTTCCTTCGATGTATCCAGAATCACAACAGAAGCTATAGGTACGCGGTGGGACTTCTGTCTTCAGCCAACATTGACCGTATGAATTAGACCGTTTGTCGAAAGTCCAGGATAGGCAGTCTGGACTCTCATGACAAGATTGACAACAGGCCTCGGGATTTTCGACCACATTGTACTGCCCGTCATTTAGGTCGCTACCTTTACGATCAATGTTCCGTTCTATGGTGCAGACGTCGGCGGCTGGTTCCGGTTGGGGCGTTTCTGAAGTATTAAATGCACATAACAATGATGGGTTTTCTGATGTGTTTGTAAGACTAAATAGTAACAGTTTGAACTTATGGAGAATCATTTAATAGTATCTACATGTTGAGTTGTGTAGTGATGAGTTGAGTTGAGTTGTGTTGTGTTGTGTTGTGTTGTGTTGTGTTGTGTTGTGTTGTTGTGTTGTGTAGTGATGAGTTGTGTTGTGTTGTGTTGTGTTGTGTTGTGTTATTGTGTTGTGTTGTGTTGTGTTGTGTTGTGTTGTGGTGTTGTGTGTTGTGTTGTGTTGTGTTGTGTTATGTTGTGTTGTGTAGTGATTAGTTGTGTTGTGTTGTGTTGTGTTGTGTTGTGTTGTGTTGTGTTGTGTTGTGTTGTGTTGTGTTCGATGGAAACATTAACATTTTTAATAAGAGAACTGAAGAAAACATGCCAAGAAGTGTATGAAGACTGGCGTGAACAAATGGAGGAACCATTCATATGATAGATTGATAAGATTCATTGATCGATGAATGAATGAATCTATATTTAAGAATAAATTAACGACTGACAACTTTATCGATTGTACAGTTCAAATGAATAACAAACCTCAACAACAGCAGTTTCATTTTAACATTAAATAGTGGAATATTGGAATGAGTGAATACATGAATTAATCAAATATTGACTGACTGACTGACTGACTGACTGACTGACTGTTATTGCTGGTAGATTAGTTTGTAGCTTGGCAGTTGCTCTGCTTCTTCCGAATCAAACATGGTTATCATTATAGGAGAAGCCACGAGGGAGGTGAAGGGTATTGACGCATGTAGGTACATAGCCACATATATAGCGTCACATGGAGACACGCTGAGATGAGAGCATAGGCGTTACATGATAGTTTACACGGCTATCTCCTAATAAGGTGTTACTTGTAGCAAAGACATTACTGGCGAATCACTCTAGGCACTAACTATATCAGTCATTACAAATTACTTTATTCGCACATTCAACCAATTTGTCAGCTTTAGGGAATTGTTATTGTTGTTCGCTTCGTAGGCCACATCAATGACAAGTTGCATCGCTTTTTTGCTACACTTCATTAAGCATTCTTAAAAAAAATATTGAGTGTAAAGTTTACTGGTAGAATGTGCAAAAAGAATGACTAGGGTCCAAGATATTAAACCATCTAAACCATCAAAATTATAGTGTAGCAAAACTTACCAGGAGCCTCTGTAGTTGGTGGCACAACCAATGGTGTCGTCAAAATATGTGGTTCTACCGGTTCAACTGAAAGTGAGTGTAACATAGAGACAGATGTAAACTTGGTTATCTACACTCATGACCAAATTCATAAAACACTTTTCCTTTCAGAGAGTTAGAAAAGCTTTGGATACAAGTATAAAAATAAAATGTTTCTGTTGATCACGACATTATTGGCAGTCGTGTACATCTAATACTGTATTATGGACCATATTTTCATTATGAAAATTGCCATTATGGATGACAAACTTTCATATGTGTTTATCTTTGGTAAGGTGTTACAACAAAACTATAAAATATGTTTTCATTCTGTTTTGGCGAGGAATTGTACGTGTAATGTCCATCACATGTGGCAGTGTATACATCAGTTAAAGGCTTATGGTATTCCTTTTTTCAAGCGAAAACAGAAATACCCTGAAATTTATTCTATGCTACAGAGAATGAACAATGTGTGCTTATTCACCAAATTCAAACCAAACCTTGAAAGAATTATTCGATGTAACAAAAACAACATGAAACATATATTAAAATGAACACTATTTCTTACCAATATTTCCAGCTGATACAATTGACTTGGCACAGTCAGGGTTTGGGAAAGCTGCTGTCCAGGGTCCTGGTTCTCCATTCATGTCTCTCATATGAAGAGCACAGGAATCCCTTCTAATGCCAATCAATTTACCATTGGGTTGAACAGCAATGTCATCCACCTTCACGCCCTTAGCTTTAACTATGGACCACGAACCCTTCAAGCCCTGTCGAATTTTAAGAGCTCCTGATTTAGCGACACCAACGATACGACCATCCGGCATGACGTCAACACGAACCACTCCCAGTCCCTTTGGAACAAGCTTCCACTTCCCGTTCAAGCCATCGCGAGATACCAATTTCATCTTTGGTGGTTGAATACCGAGAATAGTGCCATCATCCATTACTGCAACATCTATAATGTCACCGCTATCTGCTACAGGACCGCTCCACTCACCCACTTTATAGCCCGGTTTGGTGTACAATTGGTTGTCTTTACCAACACCAACGAGTGAACCGTCAGGCATAAATGCAACACTGATGATGCAACAACTACCACTTTGTGGTGAACTCCAGTTTCCGTCTGCTTCTTCTCTACCCATCATTTTGTTGTCATTCGTCACACCTATCAGAGCTGGTTCTGTGAATTAACGAGATATGAATTCATTCAATTGCTATTAATATACTAATTCATTAATATACTACTTTATTAATATACTACTAGCAAAGGAAGCTTTCTTTGTCATAGCATAGAGAGACAATAATAAAATAACGTAATGCACATTATGAACTACTACAGTAGGAACATTATTTATTGTGGGGGGGGGGGTAAACACAATAGAATTACTGAGCTATATATGCATGAGGTAGTTAACAGTACAGCTTTTATATACTTAATAATTTGATTGGTAACTGACTCATTACCCTTATTTTGTCTTTAGTTCTGTGTTAGAGTTAATTACAAAGAATTAATTATGCTACCGAAGATCACTCCCTTTTCCAGTGTACGATATCAAGCTGTTTCAGGACATATGGTTGGCCATCGCCTTTTATATTTTACTGTAATAAGCTCTTCTCTGTCAACCGGGAATTTCATAATACTGTTACAGGTGGCAAGTCAGTTAGCTATCAAGTTATTTATTTAACAGAGCCATGTGAATGAAGAGAACTCAATGAGGACATTGACAATATAGAGAAGTGTGCATAACCTATGATTGATGAGTGCAAGTTATCGATAGCAGGGAGTTAAATCTTGCAAAAATCCCACATGGAGAACACTGCACTATACAAGTCAACGGATAGCAGGGTGTGAAGGGTGTTTAACCATGTCAAAATCCCTCGTAGAAAACACTGCACTATACAAGTCAACGGATAGTAGGGTGTGAAGGGTGTTTAACTATGCTAAAATCCCTCATAGAGAACACTGCACCATACAGCTCAACGGATAGCAGGGTGTGAAGGGTGTTTAACTATGCTAAAATCCCTCATAGAGAACACTGCACTATACAAGTCAACGGATAGTAGGGTGTAAAGCCCAGCTACAGTGTAAAACATCACATGGAGAACACTATACCATACAAGTGAATGTACAGTAGAGTGTTGAACCATGTTAAACCCACCAGAGAGAACACTATACCATACAAGTGAATGTACAGTAGAGTGTTGAACCATGTTAAACCCACCAGAGAGAACACTATACCATACAAGTGAATGTACAGTAGAGTGTTGAACCATGTTAATAAAAGAGCCTGAATATGAATAGCAATGCACACCCTTAGCCGATTTCATTATAAAGTCTATTACAGAGTTTAAATAATTAGTGACTGTAAAATCACATACCTCCTGCGCCATAGGTGGTAGCCTGCAAAAATAAACGTAAATGAGTTTATTAATATGGGAATATAAAATATTTGAAATAAAGATAGTCTTTATTAATGTTTAGTAGCTCCCTCTCGATTTTAACAATATAGCGTCTTATTGTATATATATATATATATATATATATATATATATATATATATATATATATATATATATATATATATATATATATATATATATATAATTAATTAAAATGAATCACCAACATAAAATTTAAATATAAATGAATGACAGATGAAAGTTAAATTGAAATGTATATTTTAACTCCCTTTAATTCTCCAGGGATAATTTATGAAGCGAGTACCAGGAATATATATATATATATCTCGTCTCATAAAAACCTGTTTCACCTTATATTTTAATATCAAAATGAAAAGTTCCAGAAACAGGCTTTTAGTGCATTGAATGTTACATTCTCTTATTTTTAGAAATTTTGCAAGGCGCAAATTTCTGTCAAGTTCCGTGTTCTAACACTGCAGGTGTTAGTATACCCCTCGGCCAGTCTTTCTTGTCATTAATAGAACTCACACTTCTTGATTATAAATTAGTATAAATGTAAATAAAAATAGTTACATGTATCGTATACAACTTAATCAACATCCTTTCACAAAGTTACTTCACCTTTATGAAATCTAGTGGCAGTTTTTCAAAAACTAACTTAATGTTTTAGTAGTTTTACATCGTAAAAAATGAACATTAGGGTTACAGAAGAAAAGTGAGATTCTGTCTACGTAACATGCAATTCATAAGCAATTCTTGTCGTAGTTTGCAAAATTCGAGTACACAATATTATTTTCAGAGACCCTTACCGTAAAGGCGATCGCCACAATACAAACTAAAAGCAATGTCCGCTTCATATCTTCTGTTGCCCAATCGTACAGCAACTGTCCACTGCTGCATCTACTAGCGGGATGTATAGGATAGGAGTTGCCACGTATGTTATTCTAAATGAAATATGGGTGGAGTTATCAATTAATGATTATTTTGTCGGCCAACCCAGCTTGAAAACAAATATGATGAATATTCTAGAAGGCATCAAAAGTGATAAGATCACAAGTACTTTTTTTCAATACAGGGTAGCCTTTATAGACACAACCTAAATTTGACATCTACTAAATATATACAAACTAATTCTTTCCACGCTTATGATTATATTAAGACAGTTGATTGGAATAAAACCTCAAATCTGACGTACAACTTAGTGGTATTTTTTTATCGAACTGCTTCATTATTCTCCTTTGACCCTTAGTCTTGAGCTAAAAGCTGTTTTATACTTATTTTATCGTACTGTTACGGGTGTTTTATGTCATCGGGACGATTATGTATGTGATTATGTATGCAACAAATGGTTTTCACGAAGTGTTTTGAAGAATAGATATTTGTAAAGGTAATATAGTGGTAGACTAATAGTTCCTATGAACTATCGATGCAGAATAATTTCAAAGAGCAGAAGGTGGGGGGGGGGGGTGAGGTTGAATAAAGATATGTGGAGTGAGGGTTGGCATATCAATTAAGAAGATTGCAATGAGGTCAACATTTTGGCACTTAATGATTAAGTACATACGTACATTCGTACGTACGTACGCACGTCCATCCATCCATCCATCCATCCATCCATCCATCCATACATACATACAGCAATAAACACATACACTGTACACACACGCACATATGCATACATACATACATACATACATACATACATACATACATACATACATATCTAAACACACACACGCACTCACACACCCATGCATGCATGCATGCATGCATCCATGCATCCATCCATGCATTCATCCATCCATCCATCCATCCATACATCCATCCATCCATCCATCCATCCATCCATCCATACATACATACATACATACATACATACATACATACATACATACATACATACATACACACACACAAAGTCAAACATACATTCATCCATCCACAAACGGATTCTTTCTTTTCTTTAGTGTGGTTACTATTAATGCCAGCTTTGTAATTCAGAGAAACCCTAGATTATAAGTTGTAGACTTAAAAAGACGACAACAAGTCCTTGAATAATGGACGCATCTGTTTATTGATTACCTACATTGTCTAATCAAGTATGTTAATATCTGAAATTATCTATCTGTTTTATTTATCTAATCAATGGATAAGGTAGTATAGTTTTTGACTGTACAGGTTGTTCTTTTGAAATCTTTGAGTACCAAAATAGTAACTGTTGTGTATGGTTTACTAAATGTAGCCTTTAGATTGGATATTGACCAGTATCACCAAGAGGGAGTTTGACTCTTTCTGTCTTTTCATTGTGTTTTAAAGTGTAGAGACTTTCTAATCCTGCACATGCATGCATGGGAAAATGAATATATGATATATGCCACAAATATAAATGTACAGATTTGGACATGAATCACTAAAATAGAGCTCTTCAGCAAGGAAAAAGTGTAATGGGGAAGTACCACTCCAATCCTGGAGACTTATTTCATAACTTTCAGTCACATAACTTGGCAATAAACTCTAAATCTAATCGTGTTTGAAATTCATTATTTTGTGGCAGTGTAGCGTTAAGATTCCCACCATTGTTCTTGTCTTCGTACTGTATCTGTTGTGAAGTTTGGAAAATTGGACAGTATTATAGTTGTATGTAGTGGTAACGCGAAAGAAATCTTTGTTGGTAGCTATAGAACTTGACAGCTCACATATACTTTAATCAGTATCAGTATAGTAACGTTACTGTAATGTTGTTTCATTCTATACACATATCAATAACTTTTATATTTTAATATTCAATTCTGATAAAAAAAATTAGCAACAGTCCTTTGAAATAATCACTTTTACCACGAGTTTTCCAATGACGTATGTTAAAATTTCTGGTCGCAGATGTTTAAACAATAGCATGATACGGACATATAATATCTCTCATGGAATATTTGCATAATTAATTTGATGATGTCGTTTAAAATACTTTGAGCTACTACTTAATATTATGGTCTGTCTGCTATATAGCCTTCAAAAGGTCTTTGCCCTATATCTGAAGCCTTGTGACATTTTTGTCTAAAATAAATACTACTTTATCATCATATGTTTTAGTCGTGATGGTTGTCATTCTGTTCTAATTGCTGGCAGTTTAGTGCAGGTAAGTTATTTGGCAATAATGTGGTATGCACATTCTTAGACTGTAAGATACGTCGTGACGTTTCGTCCTCAACGGCCTCCTCTCACTGTTAGGGGTTGGCCGATGTGTGAAGGTGGACCGTCGAGGCGTACCAAACATATTTCGTTGCAGCAGAAATGTGTGCTCTGGCTTGCGATAATGGCGATAACCATACGATAATAGTAGCTAATAAGTCCTAGAATTGTCCCATGTTTCCTCAAAAGCATTGCCTAATTAGGGCAGCTCATAGTCTTATCTTGTCGTTTTTGGCCACATAAAAAGCAGACACAGCGAGGCTGATCATGTTGGTAATTCTGCCTCGAAATGGTTCTAGTTTCAGATCATTAATATAAGAACTTGCCACTGTACAAAATAAATAAAAGTACGTACTTTCCCTGCACTGTAGTGAGCCATCCATAGTTGACATGTAAATGTAAGTTTAGTGACGTTGTCCTTGATTTCAGATCGTGAGATGGTCCGTGTTGGAAAGTATGGAAATAATAGCAAATTCTACTGGTATTCACATTCTCGACAATAGCTATACCTGCAACTTATTTTTACTCCAAACTACCGCTTGCTTTCTCATTTTTGAAAGTTTCGTTCACACTTTCAATATACAATTATGATAGAATATAATAGCAATAAATCACTCAAGTACCGGGTATAGTATATCGCTTGGTTTTACCCAGGTGACTCCATATCTGGTCTCGTTCACGCTCGTGCGAATATGTCGGTCAAAACCCCAGAGGGCCCGGGCGCCAACAGCTTAAAAGCCCGGATTATACAAACCTTCGGGTCGTCATTGCTTAAAAACTTAAAATTGATCACCATAACTAGTAAAAAGAATTCTTGACAGGATATTTTATTTACATAGACAAGCAACACACATTCTATAAAAATAAGATAAAATGATGTTAAGTAAATGTGAAATAAATGAGATAAAACAAAATTCACTCCAATTTGATGATTCAATTCGTGTAATTTTAATATATTTATCAAATGAATTCAACAACGAATTTAAAACAGAATATATATACAGAATAACTATAGAAATATTTGTATTATGATTAGACTTCTTGCATAAAAGTTGCTGATTTTATGGCTGTGAGATTAAGTCAGCGGATATTATATTACATTGCAATAATACAAAGCTTCGACAGGGCAAACATTGAAATAAAGGTTTCTAGTAAATATAATGGGAACACTTTGTATACAATTTGCGCTTGTGTTAGATTATGACAGGTAAGTATACCCATGACCTTATGGTGTACCTGATATAAATTGAATGACATCATATTACATGAATCTATTGTTACAAATTATATAATTGTATTATAAACAAACACAAATTATATAAATTGTAGGTTACCCGACTGTGTGAGGTCTTATTGATTAATGAGATAATAATACAAGCTAGGTCATGTTATTGCATGTAATTAAGTGAATGTTGCAAGTTCACTATAAGTGATACATCACAACTTTTAATGAATTCAGTTAGCTAGTAGAAACATTTTTTCCCCAAAACTATTTATTTCTGAATTAAGTTAACTGTAGTACATAAACACTTCCAAAATAAGGAAAAGAATTGAAGTTTACTGTAAATATGTTATTTACTGACCATATTTGTATTACGAAATAAAACTTTGAATCGAATTTGAATAAAATGTGAATGTTGAACGTATGCTTGTACGAGAAGAGATTCGTGGGGAGCAGAAGAGCAACACGTCTTACGGTAAACTGATCTGAGTCGAGGTAGATTTTACTACTGAGAACTAATTGACTCAATTTAATTTGGACTGTTGTAGGTGAAGGACAACCAATCCAAAATCTCGTATTGTTGGTTTGAACATACATCATCTTCATCACCAAAAGTAATATTTTGAGACCTTTGTGAGTTTTCCACAGAAAGCGTGTCCTGAGATTCTGGTATCTCTTGGTTAGACTGCGTACGTTGAGTTTACCCCTTTGGATTTGGTTAATAGTTTACCACCAAAGACAACAAGTCGGTAACACTATCAATGTGTGTGTGTGTGTGTGTGTGTGTGTCTGTCTGTCTGTCTCTCTCGTATCTTTAGCTTTCATGCGACCCCACATCATTCGTTGCGGTTTGTATTTTCTATATATGGTTGGGAGGGGGGGGGGGGGTTGCTTGTTTGTTGAGTATGTTCCATGATGTTCGTAATTGTGACAATGTGGCTTATGTAAATATTTGATCAATATACCAGCATAATTAAGGACTTGTCAACCTCACATCTGTCAGCTGTTTAGTGATGCTTGAACCATAAATTGGTGTCAACTGACGGTTAACATATGATCAGTTGACAAGTACTGCATAGGCAATGGCATAGAAGATTTATAAGGATTAACATTGTCAACGGCTTCGTCTGTGTGCATCTATTCTGCTCAATGGAATTTGAAAACAGTTTAAAGTCGATCGGAGAATTTGAAAAAAATCATACACATGGTTTAGTTTCATTAACACGTTTTGCAGCGTCTCTACAGTTAATTATTGTAGAGTGTATGACAACCAAATATTTGACAAGAACTCAACATTGAAGATATGCACTATTCGATATATCACCTCCAAACATGGTGTGAAAAATGGGACTCGTGTACCAGGTACAGGGTATACATTTCTGAAAGTTCCAACAATTCTGCTCGTGTTTGCTTGCAATTGAATGGGGAGACAGGTACTCTTGACTGTAAAAATGGATGGATATATGACATATCTACATTTACGAATACACAGATAATGGAGGCAGGGGTTATTGCTAATTATCAGTTGCTATTTGTATGTATGTATGTATGTATGTATGTATGTATGTATGTATGTATGTATGTATGTATGTATGTGTGTATGTGTGTATGTGTGTATGTGTGTATGTATGTATGTATGTATGTATGTGTGTATGTGTGTATGTGTGTATGTGTGTATGTATGTATGTATGTATGTATGTATGTATGTATTATGGGGTCGTATAAAAACTATAACGGTATCACAACAACAAAATGACCCTATGTCAAACAGGTACAGATATGTGCTAACAGTGTGACTGACTACTGCTGTTACTTTGAGCCGGGTATATATAAAAATCAAATGGCACCTGCAACAAAGTGAACTTCATAAAACTAAATAAAAAAATGTGTGACAAGATTCCGAAGGTGGGGTGTAGTGTGTCGAATATCGGCACGACATTGAAACGAATTAAGCATACATGTATTTGGTACCAAAAGGATTGGACAATGATCGACTTGCATCACATGCATAGTAGCATACACAATCTCTCAAAAGAAATTCTCTATCATCACTAGCGACTCCATGTTTTGGTAAGGACAGATTTATTAGACAGGATTCAATGATAATACAAAGTCGATTTTGTGACCGGTGCTGTGAAAGTGGAACAGCATCAAAAAAGTAAATATAGAAGTAATAGCTAAGAAAACATTTGAAGTGATAATAGTTATTGGCAGTGTATGAGTGTGTTTGCGTTCAATCATGTCCACGAAAACGGAAAAAGTCGTCATCATTAGGGTTAGTCCTGTGTCCAATCTTCATGGTCATCAAGCCTTCCTTTGATATATCCAGAATCACAACAGAAGCTATAGGTCTGCGGTGGGACTTCTGTCTTCAGCCAACATTGACCGAATGAATCAGACCGTTTGTCGAAAGTCCAGGATAGGCAGTCTGGACTCTCATGACAAGATTGACAACAGGCCTCGGGATTTTCGACCACATTGTACTGCCCGTCATTTAGGTCGCTACCTTTACGATCAATGTTCCGTTCTATGGTACAGACGTCGGCGGCTGGTTCCGGTTGGGGCGCTTCTGAAGTATTAAATGTAGACAACAACAATGATGGGTTTTCTGATGTGTTTATAAGACTAAGTAGCAATAGTTTGAACTTATGGAGAATTATTTAATAGTATCTACATGTTGAGTTGTGTTGAGTTGTGTTGTGTTGTGTTGTGTTGTGTTGTGTTGTGTTGTGTTTGCTGTGTTGTGTTGTGTTGTGCTGTGCTGTGTTGTGTTGTGTTGTGTTGTGTTGTGTTGTGTTGTGTTCGATGGAAACATTCACATTTTCAATAAGAGAACTGACGAAAACATTCCAAGAAATGTATGAACACTGGAGCGAACAAGTGAAGGAACCATTGTTATGATAGATTGATAGGATTCATTGATGGATGAATGAATGAATCTATATTTAAGAATAAATTAACGACTGACAACTTTATCAATTCTAGAGTTCAAATGAATAACAAACCTCAACAACAGTAGTTTCATTTTAACATTAAATAGGGGAATATTGGAATGAGTGAATACATGAATTAATCAAATATTGACTGACTGAATGACTGACTGACTGCATCTAATGCAAGGTTGAATCGGTTTTATTTTAGCTAAGGGTGTCGAACTCTGCTAAACCCACCATAAAGAACATTATAATATACCTAGTGATAATGCTGTGCCATGATTCGCTAGAATCGGTCATGTGATAGGAAAATAGAATGACTATTTCCCTCGGAAAATAGTTCCATCAACTTTTACATGGTCACGTGACCACCGCGTGTTCACAGGAGGTCAAAATGGCAGCTTCTGACGATGTTGAATGCCACCGCGAGTTCACAGCATGAGGTATATTATAAAACACATATTGCCTGTCCTATATTCGGGCTATAGCACCCGTTCATTACCCCCTCGTGACTGTGAGTTACCAGAATCACATGCTATTTCCCGAGGCCTTTGGCCTTTGGCCTCGGGAAATAGCATGTGATTCTGGTAACTCACAGCCCGTCGGGTGTAATAAACGGGTGCTATAGCCCGAATATAGGACAGGCAATATGTGTTCACTATACTATGAAAGTCAGTGGCCAGCAGAGTGTGATGAAGTTCTGCTAAACTAGGCATGAAAACACTGTAATAATAAAAGAGCTGTGAATATGAATAGCAATGCACACCATTAGCCGATTTGATTATAAAATGTATTACATAATTAGTGACTGTAAAATCACATACCTCCTGCGCCATAGGTGGTAGCCTGCAAAAATAAACGTAAATGAGTTTATTAATATGGGAATATATATATATATATATATATATATATATATATATATATATATATATATATATATATATATATATATATATATATATATATATATATATATATATATATATATACATAAAAATGAAAGAAGACGAGTCTGATATTACATTGTGGATTTACACTACGGACCGTTTCACCTGAAGGATCGTCGGGTGTAATAGTATTCGTTAGCTATATATTCTGCTTTATGTACATAACTTATGTGTGTTCACTGACGGCTGTGTGTACACAAAAAATATATAACTAACGAATACTATTAAACCACACTATTACACACGACGATCCTTCTGGTGAAACGGTCCGTAGTGTAAATCCACAATGTAATATCAGACTCGTCTTCTTTCATTTTTATGTATGATAGCTCTCCAAGGTGATCGAGCACTCTACTTGGCGAAAGAAGAATGAAATTATATGTATATATGTATATAATTACCTACAATGAATCTCCAACATGAAATTCAAATATAAACGAATAACAAATGAAAGTTAAATTCAAATATATATTTTCACTCCATTTAATTCTCCACAGATAATTTATGAAGCGAGTATCAGGAAAATATTTATATTTCTCGTGTTATAAAAACCTGTTTCACCTTATATTTTAATATCAAAATGAAAAGTTCCAGAAACAGGCTTTTAGTGTATTGAATGTTACATTCTCTTATTTTAAGAAATTTTGCAAGGCGCAAATTTCTGTCAAGTTCCGTGTTCTAACACTGCAGGTGTTAGTATACCCCTCGGCCAGTCTTTCTTGTCATTATTAGAACTCACACTTCTTGACTATAAATTAGTATTGAAAATAGTTACATGTATCGTGTACAAGTAATCAATATCCATTCACAAATGCTTTTTACATCACCTTTATGAAATCCAGTGGCAGTTTTTCAAATATTAACTTAATGTTTTTAGTAGTTTTACATCGTAAAAAATGTACATTAGGGTTACAGAAGAAAGTGAGTTTATCAGATTCTGTTTACGCAACATGCAATTTACAAGCAATTGTTGTCGTAGTTTACAAAATTCGAGTATGCAATATTATTTTTAGAGACCCTTACCGTAAAGGCGATCGTCACAATACAAACTAAAAGCAATGTCCGCTTCATATCTTCTGTTGCCCAGCCGTACAACAACTGCCCACTGCTGCATCTACTAGCGGGATGTATAGGATAGGAGTTGCCACGTATCTTATTCTAAATGAAATATGGGTGGAGTTATAAATTAATTATGATTTAGTCGGCCAACCCAGCTTGAAAACAAATATGATGAATATTCTAGAAGGCATCCAAAGTGATAAGATCATAAGAGATCACAAGTACTTTTTTCAATACAGGGTAGCCTTTATAGACACTACCTAAATTTGACATCTACTAAATATATACAAACTAATTCTTTCCACGCTTATGATTATATTAAGACAGTCGATTGGAATAACACTTTACATCTGTGAGGATTAAGACTGTTGATTAGATTAAAACCTCAAATCTGACGTATAACTTAGTGGTATTAATGTATTTTGTATGGACCTGCGTCATTATTCTCCTTTGACCTCTTAGTCCTGAGCTAAAAGTTGTTTCAGGCCTTATTTTTATCATAATGTTACGGTTGTTTTTTGTCATCTGGACGATTATGTATGCGATCATTGTCGCAACAAATGGTTTTTAGGAAGTGTTTTGAAGAATAAATATTTGTAAAGGTAATATAGTGGTAGATTAAAGTTCCTATGAAATATCGATGCAGAATAATTTCAAAGAGCAGAAGGTGGGGGATGAGGTTGAATAAGGATGAGTGGAGTGAGGGTTGGCATATCAATAGGAGGAGATTGCAATGAGGTCAACATTTTGGCACTTAATGCATGCATGCATGCATCCATCCAGCCATCCATCCATCGATCCATCCATCCATCCATACACAAAGTCAAACATCCATTCATCCATCCATCCATCCATCCATGCACGGTTTCTTTCTTTTCTTTAGTGTGGTTACTATTAATGTCAGCTTTGTAATTCAGAGAAACCGTAAATTATAACAAATGTAGACTAAAAAAGACGGTAACAAATCCTTGAATAATAGACATATCTGTTTATTGATTGCCTACACTGTCCAATCAAGTATGTTAATATCTGAAATTATCTGTCTGTTTTATTTATCTAATCAATGGATAAGGTAGTATAGTTTTTGACTGTACAGGTTGTTCATTTGAAATCCTTGAGTACCAAAATAGTAACTGTTGTGTATGGTTTACTAAATGTAGCCTTTAGATTGGATATTGACCAGTATTATCAAGTGGATGTTTCACTCTTTTTGTCTTTTCATTGTATGTATGTATGTATGTATGTATGTATGTATGTATGTATGTATGTATGTATGTATGTATGTATGTATGTATGTGGTTGTCCTACAGCGTTTGATGGGAAAATGAATAAGTATGTATATGCCACAAATATAAATGTACAGATTTGTACATTACACACCCAAATAGAGCTCATCAGCAAAGACAAAAGTGTAATGGGGAAGTACCACTCCAATCCTGGAGACTCATTTCATAACTTTCAGTCATAATAACTTGGCAATAAACTTTCACATAACTTAGCAATAAACTCTAAATTTATTCATGTTTGAAATTCATTATTTTGTGACAGTGTAGCGTTAAGATTCCCACCATTGTTCTTGTCTTTGTACTGTATTTGTTGTGAAATTTGGAAAATTGGGCAGTACCGTTGTTGCATGTATTGGTAACGCGAAATAAATCTTGGTTGGTAGCTTTAGAACTTGACAGCTCCCATATACTTTAATCAGTATAGTAACGTTACTGAAATGTTGTTTTATTCTATACACATATCAATAACTTTTATATTTTAATATTCAATTCTGACCCTAAAAAAGTGGCAACAGTCCTTTGAAATAATTACTTTTACCGCGAGTTTTCCGAGTAAGTATGTTATAATTTCTGGTCGCAGATGTTTCAACAATAGCATAATACGGACATATAATGTATCTCTCATGGAATATTTGCGTAATTAATTTGATGATGTCGTTTAAAATACTCTGAGCTACTACTTAAAATTATGGTTTGTCTGCTATATAGCCTTCAAAAGGTCTTTGCCCTATATCTGAAGCCTTGTGACATTTTTATCTAAAATAAAAACTACTTTATCATCATATGTTTTAGTCGTGATGGTTGTCATTCTGTTCTAATTGCTGCCAGTTCATTTCCCAGTGTTTAATGTGACCAATAGTTTGGTGGCATTCCCAACGAGACATTCTGTTAACTTTGTTTCATATTTTCAAGTAATTGTAGGAGCCCATGAGTTCTTGTTTGGCCACATTTTGTTGACTGCTTCATGTACTATCACCTAATTTTGCCATAATTTTTCATCATTTGGGGCGCCCTCTCGTGACATTTGTTTTGGGAACTGACTGCGAGATGGTTTTACCAGAATGTGGTATATTTTTCACATGTTATCGTTGTAAAATTCGTGTACTTTGAAAGACAAAAGTTTAACATCTGGTATATATTACGCAAATGATCACTTTACGATTATAAACATCCATTATTATGTTTCTGACGATTTATTGAAATTAGACTGTCGTGTCGTGCTCCGCTCTCACCAGCCGACCGATGTGTGAGGGCGCCTCGTCACGGCGTACCTTACAGACTACATTGAAATAAGAATTACTAAAATGGGGATATCGAAATGGCAAACAGTATCAGAATCAGAATCAACTTCATAATTAAACGTGATGAGCCAAAGTAATATGAACACTGTACTTCAGTACAAAATAATTCTTTGAAATAGTGTTTGTCTGACGGGAATCGTGCCATGAGCAAACGTCATCAACCACGTTGCTTCGATCAACAGAAATATGTGCTCTGGCTTGCGATAATGGCGATAACCATACGATAACAGTAGCTAATAACAAAGTCGAAGAATTGTCCCATGTTTCCTCAAAAGCATTGCCTAATTAGGGCAGCTCATAGGCTTATCGTGTCGTTCTTGGCCACATAAAAAGCAGACACAGCGAGGTTCACCATGTTGGTAATGCTGCCTCGAAATGGGTCTAGTTGCAGATCATTAACATAATTATGCACTTGCCACTGTACAAAATAAACAACAGTACATACTTTCCCTGCACTCACTGTAGTGAACCATCCATAGTTGACATTTAAATGTAAGTTTAGAGACTTTGTCCTTGACGTGTTAGAAGGTATGACAATAATAACAAATCTTTACTAATATTCACATTCCCGAACATATCTATACCTGCACCTTATTTCCACTTAATACTACAGCTTAATTTCCCATTTATTAAATAAAGGTTACGATCCAACTTTCAATACACTGTTGTGATATGATATGATATAATATAATAGCAATAAATCACCACCGGTACCGGTATGTTATACCTCTTGGTTTTATTCATATCTACTCTCGTTCATGCTCGTGCGAATACGTCGCCAACAGGTTAAACCACCAGAGGGCGCCAACAGCTTAAAACCATGGATTAAACAAACCTTATAAAGGGTAGTTATTGCTTTAAAAAATTAGAATTGATCATCATAATTAGTATATAGATTTCTTGACAGGATATTTTACAGAAACTAGCGACACACATCCTATAAAATAAGATAAAAATGATATCAAGTAAATGTGAAATAAAGCAGATGAAATACAATTCACTCCAATTTAATGATTCAATTCGTGTAATTGTAATATATTTATCAAATGAATTCAACAACGAATTTAAAACAGAACGTATAAATATACAGAATAAATATAGAAATATTTGAATTATGATTAGACTTCTTTCATAAAATTTGCTGACTTTATGGCTGTGAGATAAAGTCATTTGATGTTATATGTATATTGCAATAATACAAAGCTTCGACAGGGCAAACATTGAAATAAAGGTTTCTAGTAAATATAGTGGGAACACTTTGTGTACAAATCGCTCTTGTGTTCAGATGATGAACGGTAAGTAAACACATGGCCTTATGGTGTACCTGATATAAATTGTATGACATCATTTTACATGAATCAATGTGACATGGTGTGACAATGTTGCGTATATAACAATTTGATTAATATACCAGCATAATTGAGGACTGGTCATCCACACATCCGCCAACTGTTTAGTGATGCTTGAACAATACATTGGTGTCAACTGACGGTTGAAATATAATCAGTTGTCTAGTAATGCAGGCAATGTTAAGGATTAACATTATCAATGGCTTCGTCTGTGTGCATCTATTCTACTCGATGGAATTTGAAAACAATTTAAAGTCGATCGGAGAATTTGGAAAATTTCAGAAGACCCAGGTGATCTTCATTTTCCTCGCAATTATCCCATACACCTGGTTTAGTTTCTGTAACACGTTTTACAGCGAATCTACAGCTCATTATTGTAGAGTGTATGACAACCAAGTCTTTGAGAAGAACTCGACATTGTAGACCTGCACCATTCCTTACGGCATAGACGACGACGTGCAAGAATGGGACCCATGCGCAAGGTATGATGTGAAGGTTCCTGAAATGCCCATTTCCAACGGTGTTGTTGAATGTGCGTATGGGAAACGTACTGTTGACTGTGATACTGGATGGGTATATGATAGATCTACATTTACGAATACACAGATAATGGAGGAAGGATGAAAAACCAACAACGAACGTAAAAAGTAATCTGAGGATATGCCACATAATACCAGGGACGTATAAACTGTTTATACGTCCCTGATAATACACCGTGACGTTGAAAGATGTGAATTTACCAAATGAAATGACAGAAAGAAAATTAATGAAAATCTGGCAGGTAAATTAAACAATTTCTGCTCATCTCTGAGTCAGAGGGAGTTTGATTTACACAGTCTCATAAGCACACACCTTTCTTGGTCTAAGAAAGTCTCCTTCACTGATCGAGAAGTATGCAAAACAGAGCTACTTTGAGATCAAAACTATTTCAGTAACACTGATCATCAAAATAACCGTAAAAACAAGTCTTATCTTTCTAACAGGGAACCAGTTTTCATCTCATCAAACCAAATTAATGAGAGCAGAGAGGACCAAAGCTTCAGCGGAGGTAGTACTTGTCGGAAACGATTGCGACAAAAAATTTAACGTGGTGAGGGGCACCCACTACAGCTACGCCCCAGCAGCCGCCGCTGGTGAAGGAGACTGCATGATAAACACTGGAGGTAATAACATGGTTGGGGCGATAAATATGCCTTCCTACAAAAAACGCGGAAGTAAGTGGTTATCGTTCTTTCTGTTGGAATTGACTTAGACGTTTACATATCTATTTTGATTTATTTTATATAATTTTACTATGTTGAAAAATTCATGATGGGAATGACACGACAGTCTTTAAATATTTCTTGACATGGAATTGAATAAAGTGTGTGAGTGTGTGCGCCTGTGTGATTTTGAGGTGTAGCACATCTTTGATAGATTTGTAATTACAGTTGAATGTAAACGACCATATAAAGTAATACGCGTCTTTCTCTCTTTTTTTTCATAGACTTGTGGACAATGTGTTGAAATGCTAGGTCCTGATCGATGGTGACATCATTTACATGCAGATAGTTGATACCTGCCCAGAATGTCGCCCGGGAGATATTGATCTCAGCGAAGAAGCCTTTGAACATTTGGCACCACTCGTAGCGGGAAGAATCGATATAGAAATGAGTGTCCAGTTGTAGGCAACTTAGAGTATTGATTCAAAGATGGTATCTCTAAATATTGGTTTGCAATTCAAGTTCTTAACCAAGCGACATGAAGATAGAAAAAGGACTTGGACAGTGATGTTGACATTTGTCATTTAATAATGTTCTCTTGGAATATAGAACACACGCATTGCAATGTATGTTATAACAATACTATAACTGCTTTCGCAAAAGTAACTAGAGTAATAAATCATGATTGCAAATATACTGAGCATCTTTTCACTTTTAATATGTCTTCTCATCACACCTGGTAGAAAACCTGGAACTTAGAGTTAGGGACCATTGATACTTTGAAAATCGACATTAAAACATTAAATTTATCTCTTTTTCTTAGTGAATTAACATCCTCTATAATTTGTATTGTTTGCAGATATTCATTCGATCAGTCAGTCAGTCAGTCATTCTGTCTGTCTGTCTGTCTGTCTGTCTGTCTGTCTGTCTGTCTGTCTGTCTGCCTGTCTGTGTACTACTATGTATGTATGTATGTATGTATGTATGTATGTATGTATGTATGTATGTATGTATGTATGTATGTATGTATGTATTATGGGGTCGTATAAAATCTATAACGGTGTCACAACAACAAAATGACCCTATGCCAAACAAGTACAGATATGTGCTAATATTGTAACTGACTACTGCTGTTACCTTGAGCAGAGTATATATAAAAACCAAATCGCATCTACAACAAAGTGAACGTCATAAAACTAAATAAAAAAATATGTGTGACAAGATTATGAAAATGGAATGCTGTTTATCGAATTGCACGCCATTGAAAAGAATTAAGCATACATGTATTTGGTACCAAAAGGATTGGACAATGATCGACTTGCATCACATGTAGCATACACAATCTCTCAAAAGAAATTCTCTATCATCGCTAACTACTCCATGTTTTGGTAAGGACAGATTTATTAGACAGGATTCAATGATAATACAAAGTCGATCGCCTCTAATTTTGTGAAAGGTGCTGCGAAAGTGGAACAGCATCAAAAAGAAGGCGATATAGAAGTAATAGCTAAGACAACATTTGAAGTGATAACGGTTATTAATGTATCAGTGTATTTGCGTTCAATCATGTCCACGAAAACTGAAAAAGTCGTCATCATCAGGGAAAGTCCTGTGTCCAATCTTTATGGTCACCAAGCCTTCCTTCGATGTATCCAGAATCACAACAGAAGCTATAGGTCTGCGGTGGGACTTCTGTCTTCAGCCAACATTGACCGTATGAATCAGACCGTTTGTCGAAAGTCCAGGATAGGCAGTCTGAGCTCTCATGACAAGATTGACAACAGGCCTCGGGATTTTCGACCACATTGTACAGCCCGTTATTTAGGTCGCTACCTTTACGATCAATGTTCCGTTCCATGGTACAGACGTCGGCGGCTGGTTCCGGTTGGGGCGCTTCTGAAGTATTAAATGCACATAGCAATGATGGGTTTTGGGATGTGTTCGTAAGACTAAGTAGTAATAGTTTGAAATCATGGACAATTATTTAATAGTATCTAAATGTTATGTTGTGTTGTGTTGTGTTGTGTTGTGTTGTGTTGCGTTGTGCTGTGTTGTGTATGTATGATGGAGACATTCACATTTTCAATAAGAGAACTGAAGAAAACATTCCAAGAAGTGTATGAACACTGGATTGATCAAATGAAGGAACCATTCATATGATAGATTGATAGGATTCATTGATCGATGAATGAATGAATCTATATTTAAGAATAAATTAACGACTGACAACTTGTCTATAAATTGTACATTTCAAATGAATAACAAACCTCAAGAACAGCAGTTTCATTTTAACATTAAATAGTGGAATATTGGAATGAGTGAATACATGAATTAATCAAATATTGACTGACTGACTGACTGACTGACTGACTGTTATTGCTGGTAGATTATGTAATTCACCTGTTCCTATCAACGTGTAACTTATTTGCTTAATAAATTCATAAACTGTTAAATATTTTAAGTAATACAACTCACCATATTGACAAATAAAATTGAAATTGTCCTTACAGTTCTGATCATTCCATTGGTAGTTATGATACCTATATCGCAAAACAAACAAACAAAGAAATACAAACTGCCTAAATCTTTCATTAAAGTTATGTTATTATGATTTTCATCCCATACAGCTAAGATAACTTTTTATGCAACGTTATGATATATACCGTTTCAATCGTTATTCAAATATGCCTTTGGTCGGTCAGACAATTAAACTTGACTTTGAAGGTGATGGAGATACTTCAGCTTTAATATTACAATATCAATCTGAGTTGTATTTGTAGTATCCACAAATAAACATTCAACCACCAAGTGGTCCTAATGACTTAAACATCCACATACCACCTCCTCATCAATCATTATACGCATCCACATAAAAGACTTTACAGTATTGATACAAAAACAACAGCGGGTCCATCCGATGTAGGTTCGTTTATGTTAGCTATATCACTGTATGTCCCTAACAGTTGACATAATATCATCGTATACGAGGAATATGCAGAACACTTGGAGAATACCCCCACATTTTTCTAAACAAACAAACAAACAAACAAACAAACAATCGCAAATGTCGAGTTGTGTAGGCTCAAACTTATTTTCATACCAATGCATTGTCGAAACATTCAAGTACTCAACTGTTTGTAAGATCTCTCTTCCAAGCTTGACAGCGTGCATATCTACAAATACATATTCACAGTGTCGATGGACTCCGTGATTTTCAAGAACAAAATATCAAAATGTTGCTCACCACAACAGCATTGCACAGTCTTCATCAATACCATTATCATTAAAGCCACCACTGTTGGGTTCATCAGGACCCCATGCAGTAAAGGTCAAAGGTAATTTGTTACTATACACCCAGGCACCCTCCTTGGATTTATCCCTTGCATCTATCCAATAACCTATAATATGAAAAATAACGTTATACGGCTTCCATTTAATATTACATTTCAACAAATATTTGAGATTTTAAACCTTAGATATTCACTAATGTTATAAACTATAGTTATATATAGCTATATATGTATAGCTCTCGAATGTGCAAAAACCTTAAGACAGAAAATAAATGGAAATTCTCTACGCGGTCATGAACACGACCTCTTGATAAAATCATGTCAATGCAACACCTCTGAGTGTGAACATGCGAGTTAGGAATATTATACTTAATTCCAAAAATGTTTTCTCACCAACTCTACTTTACCACAAATGCACAACTGAAGTCACATTATTAACTGTATAGTGACTTTTCATTGCTTAAGTTTATTTCATTCTTCAAATATTTTTATTTTATATTTTATTTAAATATAGGCTCATGTGATTTTACATAATTAATGGATATGTAAGGATTAAATTCCAAACATTTGTTGAAAAGAAATAATATGCAATGTAAGTTGTAATATTTTAGAATGCAATATGCAAAGAACACAACCTCTTGATACACTTTTATCAAAGACAAATGAAAAATCAAGAATGAAAATGGATTAGGGAACGATAACAAAAAATGGGATAATAAAGTAAGTATAAAAATCATCAACAAAGAAACAAAGAAAGACGCAAGACTCATGAAACTAAGGAATAAAAAAGTTGCGCATAACTTAAAAAAGTCAGTGATTCCTTTTTACACACATAAATAAGGGGTTTGTCCAATGATTATACACATAGAATGACATAAACATATAACGACATAAGTATAGAATGACATAAACATAGAACGACATAAACATAATATAAAAAGAACATCAAGAACTGAGAACAGGAATTGTACATAATAATGACGAACCTCTGCCTGGAATAGACATGCTCAGAATGAAAGCGACAATTGCATCATTGGTTTCACTGTCCTTAATTTGGGCTAGATGACCATCATCTTGACGGCAGTGTCTCTTAGCGTCAATCCATGTTTTCGTCTCATGTACAAATTCATAATGAACGCCATTGTAGTCTGAAACACAAAATATGAACACATCTTTTTCAGTGAAAATGTTTTAAACTGACGAAAGATGCGGTTTCATTTCAATTCATCTTATGTGCGTATCATAATGTACACAGTTGTCGTCTGAATTATAAAATGTGCAATAGGTACATATTTCTCATTGATTTTTGTTTAAACTGTAATATCATGTCCTTCCATGTTTTCAACTCATGTACACATTCGCCATTGTCATCTGAATTACAAAGTTAAACACGTATTTCTGACTGAATTTCGTTTAAACTGAAGTATAATGTCCATCTATGTTTTCAACTCTCATTCATAATGGACGCTGTTGTCGTCTGAACTGCAAAAGTAAATACGTATTTCTGATTGAAAAAAATCAAACTGAAGTATCATGTCTACCCATGTTTTCAACTCATGTACACATTCATAAAGTACGCTGTTGTCGTCGTCTGAATTACAAAAGACAGCCCGTGATTGAAATTCTTTAAACTGCAGTGATGTCACTCTTTGATCTCCGCACCTAGCTGACACATCATGTAACTATATTAGAATCACTCTCATATCTCCACTTGTACACGGGATCACTTGGACCTTAGGTAATTAGCTAGCAGACATCACACAGACACAGATTCATGTTCAAACCAAAGTATACACCAGAACCATAGCAAAGCACTTAGCCTCTGCTCCGTTCATACGACTCCATGGAAGAGTCTCCTGGCTTCTGTTCTAAGTGTAAACTATCTTTTATTTTCATTAATGTCCAAATTTACATATAGCATGTGTATGGCTGAATAATCAATACAAACCATATTAAGTCTTGAGGAGGAGTTGCTATGCCCGAATGACTATTCCCAATAACATTGACAAATGATCAATAGGGATTCTAATTTTGTGTGAAATGTATCTTGTTGTCTTACAGACTTACGTATGCTCTTGTTGTCTTCCTTGAGAAAGTCTATTGACATTTCAGTTGAAGTCGAGCATAATATAGTCAAAATATGAAATTTACTAAATTTATGAATATGTTATATGTAACAGTATCACGTCCACCCATGTTTTAAACTCCTGTACACATTCATAATGGACGCCGTTGTCGTCTGAACGACAAAAGTACAAGACGGACCTCATATAAAAATCAATGTTGACATTGAAATTGAATACTTTAGGAAATATTACCCATTCATCGTAAAATGAGTGACTATTTCTAAATTTAATGTTTCCAATTCAGGTTTGTTGTCATTATTTCATGGTAGTCAATAAAGTTAAATACCGGTAATAACACCCATTACCGACAAAACAGTGGTAGACAGTTTATCAGTAATCATTATTAATTAAAATAACTTTAATACCTAGATATTGTATTGAAATATAACTTGACTTCCTGTTAATATGTTTATTTAGTCATCAAGTTATCCAGGCTTATTCAAACATTTACTTGATCACATTTCGAACACATTACGCCTGCACAGACTCATGATGAAATGTTCAATTACTTTTTGTGCCTGCAACTGTGCGCCATGTTGAATTACATGAGGTGTTTCCTACAAATATGGACACTCCAATAACATGTTTAGACTAAGCAAGCAAGGATAACTATACTTCTTTTGAGATTCTCTGCAGTTAAAAATGTGAAATTTCCAACCTGGAAAGAACTTGCATATCAACTAGTGCACCCAATAAAACTCATAAAATACAAAAAAGTGTAACTATTCGTTTAACTA